>NC_087213.1:33006654-33024154 GCF_015104395.2 Macrobrachium nipponense
GATACAATCCACAATGAAGTAAATTCCATCTTGTAGTTTAAAATAATATTATTATTGTATAGGATCAAAGCTTTCGACCATCAACTGTGGTCTTGTTCACTAAAGTGTGATATGTCACCTCAAGGAACTGACAAGAAAGAGCACAACCATTTGAAAAAAACAACGGTTAGGAAAACAAGCTAGTTCAAATTATGAATGATCAGGCGGTTGAGCCCTCGTTCTTTCCAGAATTCGTCTTGATCTTCGTGGGGGGAATGTTTCTATTGTCAACTGCTTGTCTATGGTGGTTGGGTGGTTAGTTGGAGAAATGACCTGAGTGGAGTAAACAGGAGAGGAAGCATCATCGATTGGCACATATATTTCTAAAGTTTGAAATTTTCCCTTTCCTACATATCTCCTCACAAATAGCTGTATTTTTCTGTAATGCCAGTATTTCCTGCAAAGGTCTCGTTTAATGAAATTAACGCCCCTTCTACTACTCGTCTCAAAGTCCGGTCGTTACATGCAAAAAACAACCTTTGTACCTTTAAAATTTATTGCGTGTATTTCTCCCATGTATGTTGCGCAATTGCATTGTATGAACTTCCCCTTCTGCAAGCAGCAACGTGGTTCTTCCCTTCTCTTATCAATGGAACGTCCGCTTTCTCCCACGTAACATTCATTGCAATCACTACAAGGTATTACATATACTCCTACATTCTCTCTATTACCCGGGTTATTTTTAATGAGTTTCTTTTCTTGATTGTACTGTTGTACTGAAAAACTACGTTGAAGCCGTTCTTTTTTCCTTTAAGCTGCCTAGAAAATTTATTAAGTTCTCTATTATAAGGAAGAGCAAGAGATGCCTTAAAATCTGCCTTTTCAGTTATATCATGAGGGGCGTAAAACATCGATCTAGCTTTAGATAGAGACTGTAGTATAAAACTTTGGGTAACACAGTTTTAGTAAACTATCTACCAAGAAATTTATTTCGGCGTCAATGAACTGGGGATCGCATATTCGGTATGCTCGAAAAAACGGAAATTGGTTAAAACGTTGTGCTTTACTTTCGGTTCATGATATGAAAGTAATGGATATAGGTGTTTGTGTGGGTGTTTCTTTCTATACACGCTGAATTTAAAGTCACTACTCACGTGTCTCTATGAACTACCATATCTAGAAAGGGAAGCCTATTTCCATTTCCTTTTCCACTGTAAATTTAATAGAGGGCAAAAAACCATTTAGCAACTCTAAAAACCTATGAAAGGCTTCCTTGCCGTGTCTATAAACAATAAAAACATCATCTACATACCTAACCCAAATTTCAGGCTTGATGTCTTCTGGTAGTGTGTCAACGTATACCTTTTCGAAAAATTCCATACATAAGTTAGCCAATATAGGGGAGAGAGGTGAGCCCATCGAGACCCCGGATTTTTGTTGATAGAACGAACCATTAAACTCAAAGAAAAATTGTAGATTCAACGCAAATGTTAATCAAATGACAAAATTTATCTATGTGCATAGGTGGCTTGAAAATATTATCTGAGGCTAATTTCTTCAAGTTGTCGAGCACGAAACTCAGTGGTACATTTGTGAATAAAGAAACTATATCTAGACTGTACATAGTACCTATATAATTCTTTTCCTTAATTTGATCCATAAAATCCATACTGTGCTTAATGTGAGATTTCGAAATTGTCCCTATTAATTTCCCCAAACATCCGCTAACCATGATGACAGATCCGACTGAGGATTGTTGCAGCTAGCGACAATGGGCCTAAAAAGGACACTCCTCCTTGTGAATCTTTGGGAGTTCCGTAAAAATAACTAAAAAGACGGCAAGTGAAGCAAGCTAAGTTCAAACGCGAGGAAATTCTTTGGAAATTAGACACAGGAAAAATAACCTACGGCAAGAAATCTACAAAAGGAGAACAGATATCAACTTTGACTTGGATTGTTAATTGTGCAGGTGAGGTAGCTTCGCAAAAGTCGTTGGCACATAAAGCTCAGCTAGGATGGGAAGCTTAGAAATTTATGTAGGCACTGTGTTTGGAATCTTGCTTTTAATCAGGATAATATCAAAATACTTGCGGACTGTGAGCTAGATGAGGATAGTAAAATACTTTCTTAGCCTAGGTCTCAATTTTTCTCTGGCACTGAGGATATTGATTTCATTAGAGGTATTGGTAGCATCAATCAATTTAACTACAAGCATACAGGAGTAAACGTAGATTTTATTAAAGGCATGTTGCTTCATAGTTTTGAGAAGAAAGGTAGATCATTTACCACGACGTTTTCAACTTGGCATTAGATAGATTGAAGAAGAATTCAAGTATTAAAATTTTAAAAAGCAGACAAAGGAGGCTGTGTAGTGGTTATGAATAAGAACGATTACCTGATCAAGGCACACAGGCTCTTAAACGATAGTAACACATACCTAAAAGTAACAAAACCCCCTTGCATTAGCGATTTGCAGTCTGAATTTAACAAGAAAATAAAAAGCCATAGTTAGCAGTGGTGTGGAAAAAGAAACCAGAAATATAGTCCTGAGTAAGCTAGCGGAGAAAACTGCCGTCTTTTAGTTATTTTTACGGGACTCCCAAGATTCACAAGGAGGGGTGTCCTTTAAGGCCCATTGTCGCTAGCTTGCAACAATCCTCAGTCGGATCTGTCATCATGGTTAGCGGATGTTTTGGGGAAATTAATAGGGACAATTTCGAAATCTCACATTAAGCACAGTATGGATTTTATGGATCAAAATTAAGGAAAAGAATTATATAGGTACTATGTACAGTCTAGATATAGTTTCTTTATTCACAAATGTACCACTGAGTTTCGTGCTCGACAACTTGAAGAAATTAGCCTCAGATAATATTTTCAAGCCACCTATGCACATAGATAAATTTTGTCATTTGATTAACATTTGCGTTGAATCTACAGTTTTTGAGTTTAATGGTTCGTTCTATCAACAAAAATCCGGGGTCTCGATGGGCTCACCTCTCTCCCCTATATTGGCTAACTTATGTAGGAATTTTCGAAAAGGTATACGTTGACACACTACCAGAAGACATCAAGCCTGAAATTTGGGTTAGGTATGTAGATGATGTTTTTATTGTTTATAGACACGGCGAGAAGCCTTTCATAGGTTTTTAGAGTTGCTAAATGGTTTTTTGCCCTCTATTAAATTTACAGTGGAAAAGGAAATGGAAAATAGGCTTCCCTTCTAGATATGGTAGTTCATAGAGACACAGTGAGTAGTGACTTTAAATTCAGCGTGTATAGAAAGAACACCCACACAAACACCTATATCCATTACCTTTTCATATCATGAACCGAAAGTAAAGCACAACGTTTTAACCAATTTGTTTTTTTCGAGCATACCGAATATGCGATCCCCAGTTCATTGACGCCGAAATAAATTTCTTGGTAGATAGTTTTTACTAACTGTGTTACCCAAAGTTTTTTTATACTACAGTCTCTATCTAAAGCTAGATCGATGTTTTACGCCCTCATGATATAACTGAAAAGGCAGATTTTAAGGCATCTCTTGCTCTTCCTTATAATAGAGAACTTAATAAATTTTCTAGCAGCTTAAAGAAAAAGAACGGCTTCAACGTAGTTTTTCAGTACAACAGTACAATCAAGAAGAAACTCATTAAAAATAACCCGGGTAATAGAGAGAATGTAGGAGTATATGTAATACCTTGTAGTGATTGCAATGAATGTTACGTGGGAGAAAGCGGACGTTCCATTGATAAGAGAAGGGAAGAACACGTTGCTGCTTGCAGAAGGGGAAGTTCATACAGTGCAATTGCGCAACATACATGGGAGAAATACCATGCAATAAATTTTAAAGGTACAAAGGTTGTTTTTGCATGTAACGACCGGACTTTGAGACGAGTAGTAGAAGGGGCGTTAATTTCATTAAACGAGACCTTTGCAGGAAATACTGGCATTACAGAAAATACAGCTATTTGTGAGGAGATATGTAGGAAAGGGAAAATTTAAAATTTCAAACTTTAGAAATATATGTGCCAATAACGATGATGCTTCCTCTCCTGTTTACTCCACTCAGGTTCATTTCTCCAACTAACCACCCAACCACCATAGAACAAGCAGTTGACAATAGAAACATTCCCCCACGAAGATCAAGACGAATTCTGGAAAGAACGAGGGCTCAACGCCTGATCATTCATAATTTGAAACTAGCTTGTTTCCTACGTTGTTTTTTCAAATGGTTGTGCTCTTTCTTGTCAGTTCCTTGAGGTGACATATCACACTTTAGTGAACAAGACACAGTTGATGGTCGAAAACTTTAATCCTATACAAGTAATATATATTTTAAACTACAAGAGGAATTTACTTCATTGTGGATTGTATCCCCATATATATATATATATAAATATATATATATATATATATATATATATATATATATATATATAAATATATATATATATATTAATAGATATATATATATATATATATATATATATATATATATATATATATATATATGTACACTCGACAAGAAAACTGAAGATACAGTTTCCATTAGCTTTTCGTTCATCCAATTTCTCATTTTGTTTGTTTTTACTGAAAAGACATAATATCGCTAAATTTACTCTAGAATACGAAAATACACTGCAAATTATATCGTATAAGTTAAAACTGCAAAACAAAACCGTTCAGATACTTAAAAACACGATATATGTCCGAAGTAATTGGAATTTCTCAGATGGATTCGTTCATAGAGATCTGGTAGATAGAATGTGAATTTCTGATTTTAGTACTAGGTATCACGACGACAATATTTACTCGTTTTGCTTCATGAACGGAGATATATTGCATCATTCGTAAGTGGTGAATGCAATTATTTTAGTTTCTACAAACTTATGTTTGTATTCCAAAGCGATTAAAGTTAGCTGACGTCAATGGCAGTCAAATGTTGCGACGGCTAAGGTAGGTTGAACAATCTAGTTGCATCCGCAAGAGCGTTTTCTATGATGTGAGGAGCCTTAGAACTTCGAGCGGGAAAGCATAAGTCACTGGATACTGGCTAACGTAACGGATTTCACACTTTGATTACTTTGACGTTGGCATGGATCGAATGCTAGTTGCTGTTTACAAAGCGACTGTCTTAAATACAAATCTTAATCAAGGTTAAAGTAGCATGTCAGCTCAAAGATTTTCTGGCTATTTGCTCCCATTACAAGCAGTTCGTAGTAGCCTACAGCCCTACACGACTACATTTCTTTGCCGCGAGGCTGAAAGATCTCCCACGATATAATACTTTAATTGCCTCTGCAATACATATTGAGTTATTTGTGGTAATAAATATTATTACTTAACACAGCTCTTTTCAGAAGTAAAGACTATCAAGAGAGCAAGAAAGATCGCACCCTGTGTCTAAAATTTTCCACGTCTTTTTACAATCTTTGAATGCTACGGCAACTGTCGAATGTAATGAAGATTAGGGTACGAATTTCTTAGAGAATTAACCTGAATGTTATGATCCTTCAAATTTTATCTAGCATAGTGCATCACGATCTTGGCAGTCATATCATATCGCGCAAGCATAGGCCTATCGATAGAGATACTTAATTCATTATATTTTCTTCTGCCTTTCCCCCGTCACAAGTCCGTCACCAGTACTATAATTCTCTCGCTCTCTCTCTCTCTCTCTCTCTCTCTCTCCACTTCTAGAACATACTTTAAAAATACATATAGTACCACTCAATCTCCCAAAGAAAATATAATGAAATTAAGTAGTTATAAAAGGCCTAAGCTTTCACTCTCCCTCCCTCCCCACTTTTAAAACACATTTGAAGAAAACTCTCTCTCTCAAAGTAAATATAATGAATTAAGTATCTCTATAGATAGGCCTATGCTTGTGCGCTCTCTCTCTCTATCGTCATAATATTTCACTTTTCACTGTATTGTTCCTCACGATTTCCACAAGTACTGCCCAAATTTTAAAACCCTTTCTCTCATTCTTTAAGATCCGTCTTTAATTACGTATGAATTTACGTCAGTTTAGTGTTAAACATTACCTATAAATAAGGTTTCACAGTAGGTTTAAAAAAGGATGATCAATATTCTACCCTGAACTGATGTTACCAAACCAACATTAACGAATAATATAGAGCCTGTTTCTACATTCAAGTATAAATGATTATAGGACCTCAACAGAATCTTTATGGTGTAAAGTTAATGGAAATCTAGAAAGCAACAAACGCTATGATTTTGAAGCTCCGCCCCCTTTCAAGAGTTGCCAGGTGTGGCATTATTGAACAATATATGTCCGAAGATTTAAAAAAACTGTATCTTAACTTTCCTTGCCGAGTAGGAAAGTTAAGATACAGTTTTTTTAAATCTTCGGACATACATTGTACAATAATGCCACACCTGAAACTCTTGAAAAGGGGCGGAGTTTCAAAATCATAGTGTTTGTTGCTTTCTAGATTTCCATTAACTTTACACCATAAAGATTCTGTAAGGTTCTATAATCATTTATACTTGAATGTAGAAACAGGCTCTATATTATTCGTTAATGTTGGTTTGGTAACTTCAGTTAAGGGTAAAATATCGATCATCCTTTTTTAAACCCACTGTGAAAGCTTATTTATAAGTAATGTTTGACACTAAACCTGACGTAAAATTCATACGTAATTAAAGACGGATCTTAAACAATGAGAGAAGTGTTTTAAAATTTTGGCAGTACTTGTGGAAATCGGGAGGAACAACACAGTAAAAAATGAAAATATTATGACGATAGAGAGAGAGAGAGAGAGAGAGAGAGAGAGAGAGAGAGAGAGAGAGAGAGAGAGAGCGCAAGCATAGGCCTATCGATAGAGATACTTAATTCATTATATTTCAGAGATTAAGTGATAATATTTTTTCAAATGTTTTCAAAAGTGGGATGAGAGAGAGAGAGAGAGAGAGAGAGAGAGAGAGAGAGAGAGAGAGAGATGATGGGGAAAGAAACTTGGAAGAAGAGGAAGAGATGAGAGAGAGAGCGCAAGCATAGGCCTATCTATAGAGATAGTTAATTCATTATATTTACTTTGTGAGATTGATGTGATAATATTTTTTCAAATGTGTTTTTCAAAGTGGAGAGAGAGAGAGAGAGAGAGAGAGAGAGAGAGAGAGAGAGCAAATCTGCTTACGTGAAAGCTTAGGCGTATTTATACTACTTATTCAATTTCATATGTTTTCTTTGGGAGACTGAGTGGTAATATAATATATTTTTAAAGCATGTTATAGAAGTGGAGAGGGAGAGAGAGAGAGAATAAGTAATGGTGACGGACTTGTGACGGGGGATAGGCAGAAGAAAATATAATGAATTAAGTATGTCTTTCGATAGGCCTATGCTTGGGCGATATGATATGACTGCCAAGATCGTGCTGAAGTATGGCTAGATAAAATTTGAAGGCTCATAATATTCAAGTTAATTCTCAAGAAATTCATATCCTAATCTTGATTTCATTCGACAGTTGCCGTAGCATTCAAACGATTGTAAAAAGACGTGGAAAATTTTAGACACAGGGTGCGGTCATTCTTGCTCTCTCGATATAGTCTGTACTTTTGAAAATCGGGTTTCATCCACAAATCATTCACGAAAAAAGATGTGTTAAGTAAAAATATTTATTACCACAAATAACTCAATATGTATTGAGTATTGCACAGGCAATTAAAGATTTATATCGTGCAAAAAATGCTGATGTGTTAAGAGATCTTTCAGCCTCGCGACAAAGAAATGCAGACGTTAGGGGCTGTAGGCAACTACGAACTGCTTTGTAATGGGAGCATATAGCCAGAAAATCTTTGAGCTGACCTGCTGCTTTAACCTTCATAAAGATTTATGTTTAAAGAAAGCAGCTTTGTAAACAGCAACTTGCATTCGATCCATGTCAACGTCAAAGTAATCAAAGTGTGAAATCCTTTACGTAAGCCAGTATCCAGTGACTTGCGCTTTCCCGCTCGAAGTTCTAGGGCTCCTCCTCACATCATAGAAAACGCTCTTGTTGATGCAACTATTTGCTCAACCTACCTAGCCGTCGCAACATTTACTGCCATTGACGTCAGCTAACTTTAATCGCTTTGGAATACAAACATGAGTTTGTAGAAACTAAAATAATTGCATTCACCACTTACGATGATGCAATAATATCCCCATCATGAACCAAAAACGAGTAAATATTGTCGTCGTGATACATAGCACTACAATCAGAAATTCTCATTCTATATACCAGATCTCTATGAACGAATCCATCTGAGAAATTCCAATTACTTTGGACATATATAGTTTTTTAAGTATCTGAATGGTTTGTTTTGCAGTTTAACTTATATGTATAATTTGCAGTGTATTTTTCATATTCTAGAGTAAATTTAGCGATATATGTCTTTTCAGTAAAAACAAATGGGAAATTCGATGAACGAAAGCTAATGAAAACTGCCCTACAATGGTGATTAGGATTTTATCAAGAAGCGATTAGAATGTTCAACAGCGACCGTGTGTTGTGAAAAAGGTTCCATATGTCAACCTGTGAATTAGCGAATATTTTGGGCGAATGATCGGTTCTTGCCGGCGATCGTAAAAACAGTCCGGGTCGTGAGCGCGCGTGCGCAAATTGACCCAGCTGGTGGACTACATCATGCAAGAATTTAAACAGAACCTTCTCGAAGGATTTAGTGTGTTCGTACGCACGAACATTAGAACCGTGAGAAGACTAGCGTGCGTGCGTTTGTACGCCCATCGGGGCACGTGAAAAACAGTATATTCCGATAAAAACTGAGAAAGTCGGGCATTAGACGACAGACTCTTTTAGTGATTACCAGTGAGGAGAACCGAAGGGAGATGCGCAGAAGATCCACGGAAAAAGGTAAAAGGTATTAAGTGTTGGAAGTTACAAGACTTTTATTGAACATTGAATAATTTGCAGGTGCCCAGGGACATTGAGTTTCTAATCAGTTTTTTCTCCAATGTATACAAAAAGTTTTCTTTTATTTCTATTCCCATCATTTTAAGCTCATCCATTTTCTTATTTTTTTTTTCTGAAGCTTGTGATTTCTTTTCCCTCAGGTGGAATCAATGTCGCCACATATAACGGGAATTCTTGACCATTTCTGACCGACTCTTTTTTTTCTTTCTTTCTTTCTTTTTTTGCTAGGAGTATTACTCTTCATGTTTTGGAGTTTTCAATTATTTTTTTTATCATGTTAGGTTTTTGGGGAAATAATGGTACTATTTTTGGATATCTTGGAGATTGGTCTAGCCCCAATTTAATGACTTTTGAAAATAGTAGCAGAGATGCAGGCTGCAGATTTTCCAAAGATAGGTGCCAGATGTCCGTTGAGGTACACGTTACCAGGTATTCATTTTCAAGACAAGGCCTTCAATAGGCTTTGTAATAACATGTATATATATATATTATATATATATATATATATACGTATATATATATATATATATATATATGTATAATATATATATATATATATATATATATATATATATATATATATATATATATATATGTATATATATATATGTATATATATATATATATGTATTATATATATATATATATATATATATATGTGTGTGTTGTGTGTGTGTGTGTGTATATGTCGAATATATTATATAAATAAATATATAAATATATATATAAATATATATATATATATATATATATATATATATATATATATATATATATGGGTATGTGTGTGTGTGTGTGTGTGTGTGTGTGTGTGCTGTGTGGTGAGTTTTGAGTAAGCGAAGTTTGTATCTCACAGCACCTCTTGTAAATTGAAATAAAACCATCAAAAAAGTTAAATTTCTTTGGCCATGAAAAAACTTTTTCTTTTAATACATGGATGCGTATTGTCATGGGAACCTGTTAATTGTATTTCGAGTGGCGGGTTGTAAGAAAGAAATCTGGGCCTCAACAAAAATAACAACAGAATAACAGAATACCAGCAACTGTTCCCACTACTACTGACAATTATAAGATAATGTTAATAATAACGTCAGTGTAAATATGTAAACGTACCAAACTGCTCACATTTACCGTGGAGATCCCATATGTTGCCACAATGGCTGCAGCCATTACGACTGCATTTGCAAGTAAGGACATATGATGCACTTTCGCTGCATTAGCCATTCAGGACAAATTAAAGTGCTACTTCTGCCATGCTGAAACCATTAACCATTTATGAATTGGTTAACTGCTGCGTTTGTTATGATTGTTGGGATTTATCTGCCAAAGCTTTGCTCTCTTTTAAGTGCTGGCTGATGTGCAAATATTGCTGGCGGGAAAATGGAGGGCAGGGTTTCATTTTATGTGTTGGGTTTTAAACTGATATTAACGCAGCTGACTCTATATTCAATGTTGCTTTGTATTTCATTGCTGGTGCTCCAGTTTTTGCATATTCGGGATCATTTAAAGGCTATTCGCAAAGCATATATCTTTCTCGTATTTGTTATGCAATGAGGGAAAATACCGATTTTGAAATGTGAAGGATAGAATTTATAAAACTTTGGAGGGCGGATTTTTTTTAATAATCCATTAAAGGTTTCCGGTTGACAGAAAACTGAAGGGACTTGTTTTGTATCCAAATGATTTCAGCAAAGCGTTCATGTAGAGCAGCTTTGAGGGTGTTTTGTGAAATTATATGAACTCTATTACCACACGTCTTGAAAGCTCTCTCTTTTTTTATACATAAACTAATTTCTCGTTCATATCATTCTTTATTTAACCTGAAGGCTTCTTAATGTATTTCTTCAAGCCTTTAATTGACCTGTGACCTGGGAAAGACATTAAGGTCAATAACATCAGGGTATGTAATCAGAACGGCTTATGAAAATCCAAGCATAATAGAAATCTGAAAGTGACCTGTAACCTCAATACATGATATGGAATTATGAAGGTCAGAGACCTTTGTACACTATCATTTTTAAGATACAGAAAAAAAATGTTCAAAATTGGCTTTTAAATTTAGTTCTGACTCTGCAAAACAGGTCAAGGTAAAGTTCGGGAAACTGCTAACAATCATCAAAGTGCCTAGATACGAAGTACGAATATTATCAAAATAAGAGGAAAGGCGATGGAGCTAACTCTGAAAATTCAAAATAACAGTAACAACACCGACGAAAACCATAATGAAAACGATGACGGTCATACCTTCCGATGTAATCGAACGGTAATGGTAGGGATGAGAACGGAGAGAATCTGGAGACATTAACGGCCTCAGTAGATTTGCATATGAAAAGTTGGGTCTTAAGGTCTTATGCCGATATATAAGAGACGCTAACGAATCACCTCGCAAAAGATTCAAAACTTCAATTCATAAGTCTCTCGGAACTTCGAGGATGTAGTCCAGTAGTCTTGAAAAATGAATTGCGGCTCTTTCTTTTGTCTCGACGAAGGATTATTATAACTTTTCTTTCTCCATCTTTTCATCAAGGAAATTATAACTGTGGGAAGTCGTTGAGAAAATACGAATGAAAATGGCTTAAGTTTTGTTGCACACAGAAAATCAAATAAGGAATACATTACCTGAATATCAATACGTCATATGCAATGGATAAACATAAATCAATTTGATTTCAGCAAGCGAAGCGGGGCGTTCCAACTAACAATACATAAAAAAAAAAATCAAGTGCGTAAGTCATGATAAAGTATAGATTTTGTCAAAAGCCTAGTCACAAAGCGTCCCCTTCATTCGTTCTGCATTCTGAGTGAGCTCTCTAGTTCCGTTTGATAGCACTAAATACATTGCATAACATTATACTTGTGAATCCGATTAGGCTATGATCTCCGGAAGCATTAACTATGCAACAGGCACTTCGAACATGGAAGCTATGACTATTAGACAAATATGAATGCATACTAATGCTATTCAGCGTGTCTCGCTCGTGAGAGTACACGATCGTTAAATGGAGTGAACCTTTGAGAGACATTCCAGTGACGCATTCAGCATGTTATTGAAACCCCCTGGTAAAAATATCTATGTGTACTCTAAGTGATTTCATTATCTCTTAATCATATTAAACATATGAATAATTTTTAAACCTAGTACGAATATTTGTTTAATTTTGCTTTAATTGCCCGCTGCCATTCTATTTTTCTCATTTACTGACGACCTGCGCATGAAAGTGTCGAAACTTGAGGCTTAGAGAACATACCCCCCCAAAAAAGTGCTATTCCAAAAGTCAGAGCAACTATAGTGAAACATTTCCTTTAATTCAAAAAATGCCAGGCCTTCTGTTCCTTTAAACCTTTATATTGAAAGTTTCGTTTTTTGCTGTTAGTTTTCAAGTTATTATATATTTGTTTTTATTTTCTAATTTTCAATGTGCGAATATTTTATGGCTGCCTTGTTCTGTATATATTTGAGGGAATAAAAACGTAGTCTTAAAAATAAGAAGCTGATCATTCGCCACCCTAATATATTGTGTACTTTAGCGAAGTTAGCATTTCTTATTGTGCATTCTACATTTCTATTACTATAATTATTATTATTTAAATTATGCTTGTTATAATTGTCATTCAAAGTATGTAATAACAGTAAAGATGGTGATGATGATAACAAACAGAATAATTTTCTATTATGGTAGTAATAATAATAACAACAATGATACTAAAAATGGATCAATTAGAGAAGCTGAAGTCGTAAAAATAATGAAATTCTTATAAATAGCTAAAAAATTATGAAATTTACTCTATAAAGCCAAGTACTGGGCAAGACAGTGAAAAATAAGACATGCAGTGGTTAGACAGCAAGATGGACGAAAAGAATCGGGAACGGATGTCATACAAAAGGCTCGGTAGGGAACGGAACGCAGGACCCCAAGGGACGTGTTACACCTTTTAACAGTACCTACAATGCCCCTCATGAAGGTTGCTGACGGCACTACTAGCTCAAGCCCTTCACCCCCTTCCGTCGCCATCCCACCACCCAAACCCATCCGTGAATCCCATTATAATAAACTTGCAAAATAATTCCTTCACAACTTTTTTCATTGTTAAGCAAGTTTTAGCGTCACTGTTTTCCAGTCATCATCCCGATCCTCTCCGATTCACATGTCAATAAACTTGCAAAAAACAAAAAATCCTTCCCAATCGTTTTTGTAGTAAATCAAATATTTTTAGGCTTACTGTTTTCCAATCAGCCCTTTTATTCTTTTCTCTCTCCTCTCTTTTCGCTGCCTCTCGTCCAAATCTTCTTGGTGCGATAATTAGCATTCTTTCTTCTATCGTGTACCTATTCACACAGCCTTCATTTTTTCTTTCTTTTTTTTTTAATTTATGCTTCTGAGACACTTATCAACTAGAGGGCTGATGCTCAACACATTTTGGTTTTATATTTTCTATTTATCAAACACATTGACATAACCAACATTTCAGCATGAACACTTTGTAATTCTTTGCTGAAAAGTAGAATTTGAAAGGATTTCAAGTGTTGCAAATATATCTAATTTTTCTTATAGCGATTTAAGTTCCATTCCCACTTATACAAAGTATCTGATGGATGAATATGGAAACAGAAGGTATCTTTTACATTTCATCCAGAGAGCAAATCAGTGCTCGCGAGCCCCGGCCCACCATTTGCATAAGAAATGTGGATCATTTGAATGATCTGGTCTTCTTAGAATCTAATAATAGGAATTTCCATGAGCATTAAGAATGGAATCTATCTATCTATCTATATCTCTATCTATCTATTTGGTTGTCTGTCTAATGTGTATATGTTACAGGTGAAACAGTGATTTATCTACACTATTTCGCCGTGTTTAGTACTAGCCCCTGGAAGATCAAATGTCTCCAAGTGCATTTGATTCCCCCGGGGTCTAGTACTACACGGCGAAGCATAGTGTAGATGAATCATTATTCCGCCGTGTCTAGTACTAGCACCTCGTTGATCAAATATTCTTAAGCGAATTGGTTATTTCACATATCTATATGGATTTCCCATATTACGTGTAACACACACACACAACCCACACACACACACATATATATATAACATCTATATAATAATATATATATATACTAATAATATATTATATTATATATATATAGATAGCAGCAAAATTATTCGAATATGTAAATGCTGAATCCAACACATGGATAAGATTTTTTTTTCTCTCTTCTTTGCAAATGACTGTAAGGGCAAAATTTACCGAGAAATTATGGTGTTTATACCTTTTTATGTCCGTAGTAATTGTTATTCTATTCTTATTCCTGTTTCGTTTTATTAAACGAGTGGGAATCAAACAGACTGAAAGTAAACTAAGTCCACTTGATAGTCAAGAATAATCAATCTGTTACTATTTGACTCAGTTTTGAGACTTGATTTGAACATCATCGACAGCACAAAACACTTCGACTCGAGAAAGAACTATAATTTGACAATGTTCTGACTGCAGTGCTACTACTGCTTCATTTGTTAGTTTGCAAAATTCAGGGTCAACGGAAAGCTTCTGAGATGCTCCTGACCTACAGGAACTGAAGGTTGTCTTTTAATAAGTAAGTATTTTCAATCGCAAAGGTCTTTCGGTCGCCACAAGTAGGTCAACACAGATTGTTCCGTAGAATGCATCACATTTCCAGAGAGAATGGACTAAAACAAAACAAATATAACAAACGAAATGATAACAGAACATGCACAACTCTGGGTGAGCCTTTCTGCCAGATTTGCTTGAAGAGCTAGTAACAGATGTGATTACGAATAACAAAGAAAACATATAAATTTGCAGTATAGGTTAATGATAATAATAATAATAATAATAATAATAAAATAATAATAAAATAATAATAATAATAATAATAATAATAATAATAATAATAATAATGCCTTCGACATGACACACATGGCTAATAGAATGCCTGAAAATATATGGGGCAGAGGAAAACACCATCAGCTTCCTCAAAAATACAATGCGTAACTGGAATACAACACTTAAAAGCTCTGCGATAAGACTAGCAGAGGTTAATATCAGGAGAGGGATCTTCCAAGGAGACTCACCGTCCCCACTACTATTGGTAGTACCATGATTCCCATGACAAAAGTATTGCAGAAGATAGATGGCCGGTACCAACTCAAGAAAGAGGCAACAGAATCAACCATCTGATGTTCATGGACGACATCAAGCTGTATGGCAAGATCATCAAGGAAATAGATACCCTAATCCAGACTGTAAAGATTGTATCTGGGGACATCAGGATGAAGTTTGGAATAGAAAAATGCGCCTTAGTCAACATACAAAAGGGCAAGGTAACAAGGGCTGAAGGGATAAAGCTACCAGATGGGAACAACATCGAACACATAGATGAGACAGGATACAAATACCTGGTAATAATGGAAGGAGGGGATATAAAACACCAAGAGATGAAGGACACGATCAAGAAGGAATATGTGCAGAGACTCAAGGCGATACTCAAGTCAAAACTCAACGCCGGAAATATGATATAAGCTATAAACACATGGGCAGTGCCAGTAATCAGATACAGCGCAGGAATAGTGTAATAGACGAAGGCAGAACTTTGCAGCATAGACCAGAAAACGAGGAGACATATGACAATACACAAAGCACTACACCCAAGAGCAAATATGGACAGGCTATACATAACACGAAAGGAAGGAGGGAGAGGACTACTAAGCATATAGAGTACTGCGTCAACATCGAAAACAGAGCACTGGGGCAATATCTGAAAACCAGTGAAGACGAGTGGCTCAAGAGTGCATGGGAAGATGGACTGATAAAATTAGACGAAGACCCACAAATATACAGAGACAGGAGAATGACAAGCAGAGCAGAGGAATGGCACAACAAACCAATGCTTGGACAATACATGAGACAGACTAAAGAACTAGCCAGCGATGACACGTGGAAATGGCTACAGAGGGGAGAGCTCAAGAAGGAAACTGAAGGAATGATAACAGCGGCACAAGATCAGGCCCTAAGAACCAGATATGTTCAAAGAACGATAGACGGGAATAAACATCTCTCCCATATGTAGAAAGTGCAATACGAAAAATGAAACCATAAACCACATAGCAAGCGAATATGTCCGGCACTTGCACAGAACAAGTACAAAAAGGAGCATGATTCAACGGCAAAAACCCTCCACTGGAGCCTGTGCAAGAAACACCAGCTACCTTGCAGTAATAAGTGGTACAAGCACCAACCTGAAGGTGTGATAGAAAACGATCAGGCAAAAATCCTCTGGGACTATGGTATCAGAACACATAGGGTGATACGTGCAAATAGACCAGACGTGACGTTGAAGGACAAAATCAAGAAGAAAGTATCACTCACTGATGTCGCAATACCATGGGACACCAGAGTTGAAGAGAAAGAAAGGGAAAAAATGGATAAGTATCAAGACCTGAAAACAGAAATAAGAAAGATATGGGATATGCCAGGGGAAATTGTACCCATAATCATAGGAACACTAGGCACGATCCCAAGATCCCTGAAAAGGAATCTGGACAAACTAGAGGCTGAAGTAGCTCCATGACTAATGCAGAAGAGTGTGATCCTAGAAATGGCGCACATGGTAAGAAAAATGATGGACTCCTAAGGAGGCAGGATGCAACCCGGAACCCCACACTATAAATACCGCCCAGTCGAATTGGAAGACTGTGATAAACAACCCCACGCGCACCCCCTCCAAAAAAAAAAATAATAATAATAATGGTGCTACGTTAAATCCATAAAAATTTAGTCTTTATTATAAATTCCACCTTCCATATATTACCACAATGGTTGCATCAATTATTACAGCATTTGCAAGTTAAAACATACGTTGCATTAGTGACACACTAAAAGGCAGCTCACGCTCGGCTGAGAGTATTCCATTTATAAAACACTTAGCTGTTGTGTTTGTATTTTCAGTACCGAGATTCACTTTCCAAAAACGTCACTCTCTTATAGCGATGGGTTATGTTTGAATAGTGTTCGTGGAAGAATGATTAATGAGGAGAATTTGACTTCACAAACCAAGTTTTGTAAGATTGATTAGCCATTGAAATTATTATTGATTGTCGCCTTTATTCTGTGCAATTGTTTATTGCATATTCGGGTACTCTCACAAGTTGTGAACTTACTATATGACGAGACTTTCATCTCATACAACCTTTGACGTGAAAAAAAAACTCATGTGCAGAAGTAAGGTCTTTGAGATATATGATCTTCTTCATATAATATCGTTAAACTATATACAAATGTGGCAATTATATTTCATTATAATTATGTTTAACTGCAATCAGATTATTGTTTCTCATCGCTGCTCGTATTGGAATGTTAATGGTTCTTCGTCCTAATATTTGACAAATCAGATTCAATACTGAAAGAGTTCATTGTAAAAAAATAAAAACTTTAGATCACCCCTGCAATGAACATATAACAGTTATCCTAGTGTGTGAATGAGTGAGAATTTTTAATTTTGTCATTTGCACGCACTAAAATATCATTAATTTTGATAACTATTTGCAGAGTTTGTTAAAA
>NC_087213.1:33031654-33034154 GCF_015104395.2 Macrobrachium nipponense
TTCTTTTAAAGCTTGTTACTGATGCACTGGACTTGAAAGTGTATGGCCAAATAGGAATAAGTAATAAGGAATGCAAAACAAATTGTATATGTAGTTATTGTGAACAAAAAATCTTAATTGTTATACACTGCAACCAAAGCAAGTATCATATATTTCAAGTAACAAAAATACTTTATCTTTCATATAACTAAGGTATTTGTAGTATTCCCATATTTAAAACATGCTAATAACTGATTGTTTATAACCAATAATAAAATCTTCTCATTCAATGATAAAGACATTATTTCTGGAATGAGTACATACCTTAACTTTTGAATAAATGTGCATAAAGTTTACTAAATATTTTTCTTAATAAACCAAGGTTACACAGATGTGCGCCAAACCAGTTCTCAGTATTTCAACTTTCTTTAAGTGCAATTTTCCAGTACTTTTCCAAGATTTACAAAAAAACGGGAAAAAGTGCAAAACGGCCAGAAAAGATATTGCATGCGACCTACAATGAGGCAGGAAAGAGTAGTTTAACATGACAACAGGAAAAGGAGTATTTCATTGCTGAAAGGGCTGAAATCAAATTTAATGTCTCGACGTGGTTGACAGTACAGAAAACGAAAGACTACAATAAATGATCTAATCTATAATACTGCTGAAATACTTAGAATCAAACAATTAAAGAAAATTATCGCAAACAATGAGATAATTGTGAAAACTTTGTCATTATAATATCGATGACTACAGTGAAGAAAATGTAAATGTTAAAAGTCGCAAAATTTGTCCAGCTAATGAACTAATGAACATATAAATTATTTTTGGTGAGAGATCCTAATGAAAATCACACTCACCGTGCGAGGATGAAAGGAAGAATGACACCATCAAACGGGTTATGCGAACCGAGATTGGCAACCAATTTGCTTTTTTGTTTTCAGAGCAAAGTCAGCGTGCGTATGAGGCATTGAGGTGTTTAAATATTATGATATGGGACTGAAATGACTAATTTGTTGAAATATATAGTTATTGGGCTTCGAGGAATGAGTTTCAGTTCAAAAATAGAGACGAATTGTTATGATAGCAATTTTATGCCACAACCTTTGTATAACTAGCCATAAAATAAGTCGGAATTTTTTCATTCACAGTGACTAAGATTACGATATCACAAATCGCACATGCCATACTTTTTGGATCTGGGGACGTTTCTAGTACCAATGAATATATTTATTCATAAGTAAGTTTACCTGCAGTATATCAACTGTCAATGCATTCATATTTATTTACCATTTTTATCAGACAACTCTCAAATCCTTCCAATTTAATCATTTCAATGCGTTCGTTCGCATAATATTTTTTGCTATACTAGCGAGTTGTTTTCGAGATATATATGTGTATATTATATATATTTATAATATTTATATATATATATATATTATATATATACTATATATATATATATGTATGTATTTATCATTATATATATATATTATATAATATATATATATAATATATATATATATGATATATGGCAAAAATTTTAAAAATTGAGAGATCTATTTTCCTTTGAAATTCAGTAATCGGGAAAGTCAATCTTACCAGTCGTTACGGCCAGTAGTCGACCCGACAGGCTTAACGACTTAACTCATTTGAGAAATATCTCTTGACGACACTTTGAAAGAGATGAGAAAAAGTCCTTCAAAGTTGAAGGTGGAGTTTGTGGGAGCAGTGACGTGGGGGTGACGTGGAAGTGGGGGGAGGGGGGGGGCGGGGTGTCAGAGGGAGTGTTTGGGATGCAATGAAAGTGGCATAAACGAAAGGAGAGACTGATATTGCAACTCCCATCTCCGCACATAAAACGAATTTAACGACGCACAGCGAAATGGAAGCCTTTGAATTCCCGGATCATCTGAGTTTGAAAGATTTCTTCTTTTGGTGGTATGAAGAAACTTTTTTTATTGTCATTAATTATCTCCCGAGAGAGAGAGAGAGAGAGAGAGAGAGAGAGAGAGAGAGAGAGAGAGAGAGAGATAGTTCCGGATATTATGCTAACGGGAATTACTCAGAACTCTGTTAATTTCATTTCGACGATCATTTACATCTGTCGATCCTGACTGATCCCATTACTAATGTTACCGATATCAAAAGCTAAAAGCTTAAAGGATGAAATATCCAAGGTTCCTGTACGAACAGACTTTGCAAAATGAACAGTGTTAATAGCATTAATTACTATAATCATTTTTCCACTGTTTATCAAGAGGAAACTACTTCAGAGCATTTAAATCGAGAAACATAATTGGAATATGTTCATCAATCTTTCTGAAGAACTCAATCATGAATGTAGTATATTAAATTCCAAATAAATGACAGAATATTCGTCTCAACATATATTTTGAGAGGATTTCATTACCAAAAATATTATACTTAGTCTAGCTTGCAAATATTTTTCAAGTCTTCATGTCAAATGTTATATCTAATAATTTTGCATTTTACTTTGACATTATAATTTGCTCATGTT
>NC_087213.1:33039154-33041654 GCF_015104395.2 Macrobrachium nipponense
AATGGCATGGAACCAGTGGTTATTCAGCAACGGGACCAACGGCTTTATGTGACTTCCTAACCACGTCGAGAGTGAACTTCTATCACCAGAAATACACAGCTTTCACTCCTCAATGGAATGGCCGAGAATCGAACCCGCAACCACCGAGGTGGGACGCTAATACCATACCAACCACGCCGCTGAGGCGCTTACTTGCTTGCAATCTATGAATCCCTTTTGATCAAACAAGTAGTTCTAGAGTTACACAGTCAAGCGACCTCCGCCCTTCTCTTCTTAGCATGATTTTACTTTTAACCTACGTATCTTTGACTTTCGTTTTACAATTAGTCGGAGTCAATTCTACATTATTTAGTGTTTGTGTATGTTTCAGCTTTATGATGAGGCTTGGCCTCGAAACGTGGAAAAATAAATAGACGAAATGCTGCAACGTCTCCTTCTGATGAACCCTTGACGTATATTATGCCAACGGCCGGTGTCCTGGAAGTTGATATATATATATAATATATATATATATATATATATATATATATATATATATATATATATATATGTGTGTGTGTGTGTGTGTGTGTGTGTGTGTGTGTGTGTGTGTGTGTGTGTGTGTATTTCGTGATTACGTAAGTTAAAGGAAATTTAAAGGTTGTAAGCGTAGACATGTAGCGTTCATCGGTTCATGCCATCTCTCTCTCTCTATCTCTCCTCTCTATATATATATATATATATATATATATATATATATATATATATATATATATATTGGTACGTGACAGCGTCAGCTGGGCTCCGGTGGGTTCCAGAAGCGTGTGAAGATATAAAGGTAATAGAATGAAAACAATGAGTAGGGACGGTAGGGATAAAGAGATTTACTGTAGTTGAAGCAACGGAAGTTATTATTGGCAGAATTTCCCAAGAGCTCTTTGCGACACAGACGCTGGATATTCTATCGTTGGGGAGCATGTTACGAAATCAACCCTCGTCACATCTCAGGCATTCTTAATCTTCATGTAAAATTACAGGGAAGACTCATAACCAGTCAATTAGCTACGGCATTATTCAACAGTGACGCAACTTTTTCGAGGTATTCTTACGCTATTTCCATCACTGGAAAAACATATAGAGTCGTTACAGTTGCCTATCGATTTGACCTTTTTGTCATGAAAACCTCCCCTCCTCCACTAAAAAAAAAAAAAAAAAAAAAAAAAAAAAAAATTACCATCGGGTTTTATTGTTACAAACCACTAGGACGATAAAACTCGGGGTGCTCCTTGAAAAGAAAAGGTCATTTAAAGAATGATTGAGTAATGAAATTTAGCCTGTCAAGACAAGCACTTTCGGCCATTCAACGCTCCAGACAGTTAAGGAAGCGCATTTCAATTTTTACCAAGATTCTCATAAAATGCATCGATATGACTGAAAAGTTTACTATATAATACTTATACAATGTAGATTAGATTCCAAGCAGCAAAAGTTAATTTCTGGAATAGACAAAAAACAAATTAGTACACTGGTATAGTATTTTTTCTGTTATCCAAAAAATATGTAAGTGATACCAAAGTTTTGTTTATTTTCATTTTAAAAGGGAGTGTTTGGAACGGTTGACCAACTGGAGAAAGAGACCCCAAAATGAAATTAAATGAAATCCAGCGACCTAAAGGTGGAGCTGGGAGAAAAGAAAGCAAATGGCTGGCAAGTGGGGTTAGTTAAGACCCGGAGGGACGCGCAAACACCCTTCAGTAACGCCTACAGTGCATCACGTGAGGTGCATTTGTGAGGTGCATGAACGGCACTAACCCCCTAAAATCAATTCAACTTTATTCTAAAGAAATGAATTACTTTCAAACTTTATCCGGGTTTTGAGAAAAAAGTATATCCTAGTTTTACCAGACCACTGAGCTGATTAACAGCTCTCCTAGGGCTGGCCCGAAGGATTAGATATTTTTACGTTGCTAGGAACCAGTTTGTCACCGACCAACGGGACCTACAGCCTATGTGGGATCCGAACCACATTATATCGAGACATGAATTTCTATCACCAGAAATACATTCCTCTGATTCCACGTTGGCCGCGCCGAGAATCGAACTACGGACCACCGGATTGGTAGCCAAGGGCGTAAACCACCCGTCCAACGAGGCACTCGGGTTTTGAGAGAACCAGACTGGAGGTAGAACCATGTGCAATGTGGAGAAGCATGCTTTTAAAAACCAATATTATTTGTGTTGAATGAGGAAAAATTTACTGGTTCATGAGGTATAATGTCACCTATTGACATTTCCAGTGTAAAATGATAATTTTTATTCAAAATGCTCTTCTAATTAATCTATTTCTTGAGAGAGAGAGAGAGAGAGAGAGAGAGAGAGAGAGAGAGAGAGAGAGAGAGAAGCAGCATAAAATAACTGAATTCCGGAAAGGAAGAGATATGAGGAAGAAAAAACTTTCAAGATCAATTAAAAAGAGAAAAACGGGAGATCAAAAACTGACACGAACACTAACTTAAAATGC
>NC_087213.1:33046654-33064154 GCF_015104395.2 Macrobrachium nipponense
GTGAAATGTCCCACGCAGCAAAAGCTGCAGTCACTCCCACACGAGGGAATTTATGGCAACCTTGATATATTGAGACTCCTAAATGATCAATCAGTGGTGTGTTATTGAGCTTTATGCTTTTTACAGAAATTATTACGATGTACAACTTGACACAACTTTAAAGACCAAAGATCTCTAACTACCACAGTTTCTGAATTATAGAAAAAATATATATTTTCCAGATAAATTGTAACTGAAAATTAGGCCAAGGTCAATAATATGGATTTGGGGGGTGGGTGGTGTTTAACCAATAACCTCCTGAATATCTTCCTATAACTTCTTATCAAAGTTAGTATAGGAAATATTTAAGCATTTAAATAGGCGTGTGCTTTGGAAAATATGTCAAATTCAAAGGTAAATGTTAGAAGAATGAACACACCCTAAACAGTATCTACCCACCAAGTTTCATCAGAGTCCGAAAAAATATAATGTTTACCTTTACATTAACCTGTGACCTTAGAAAACGAGTGAGTGCCTGTTAATAATTACCATCTTTCAGATTACTTATTTACCGAGTTTTATCATGATATGAGAGAAACCAAATATTGAATAGGTACTTACGTGAAACGTATAATCGTAAAATAATCCCACACTCAAGGTATCAACCTAACAGTTATATTAGATAAACAAGCATATTTAAGACAGTTATTTACTAACAAGATCAACCTTTATATATCAAAATAGGTTCATATTATTAACAAAAACTGTAACGCCCAATTTTACTGGTGATAAGTATCCTGTTTGTACTTGAACGCCAATGTTTGAGAATAAGATTTGATAAGGTTTTGACTCAATCATTTAAAAAACGGCCTAATAGAAAAAATATGTATGACCTAATTCAAACCACACCTAAATTGATAAGATCATTTTTAAGTACCTCTACAAACTTCACAACCTCGAAATTTGATTCGATATTTTCTCAAAAATGAGTAGAGTCAGATTATGGTTTTTTTTCTTTTTTTCATTAAATTTTGGGCATGGGATAAATATATGCAATCACAGGGTGTGAAAAAATGAAGTTTCTTTGAATAATTGATAGAATATAATTACAAAATACAACGATGGAGTTGGATTCAATTCTCTTTTTTATGCCAAAGCCCTTTGTTTGAGGATTTTATCATGACTCACATCAGACCTAAAGAAATTTTACACCTCATCGCTTTCACACGATTTTAAGTGATTTAATGTCAGACGCGGAGAAATCCTTTACCCGGTGAATGTCGACTTTTAAATAGGTCAGGCAGCAACTTCTCAAAGTTTGTATTATTTTTTTTATTCTATAAGCTGCTCTTCGAGCATATGTTTTTTGTCACAACTGCTCTTAACCTTTGACAGGTTTTTCATAGTTTTTTCGAGTACGAATTCTTGAGAATTTCTTACAGTATCATTATAATACGTCTAAAGAAACAGGAAATAACGCTTTTAATAGCCGCATATCTAATATGAGAAAGTTACATAAGATATGCTGACAAAATATAAAATCTCGCAAAGTCCTAACTAACAGCACCCGATTATTGAAAAGGCTTTAATTTGGCTGAAGTGCTTTTGTGGTTACTGTAAAATGTATATGGAGTACGAAAGGTCGGTGGTCAAATTATCATAAGATATAAGGGGCTGAATGTCAGGCAGAATGCTTAAGGACCATTGATAGAAGAAGAACAGATGTGCGTTAAAGCCGACAATAGGATGATGAATAACTCAGAGTCAGAAAGTTCAGACCCGAAAATAGACAAGTCTCGAAGATGGGGTGAGAGAAGTCTTCCAAGAGTAAATCAGTAACAAATTGAAAGAGATTGTTCACTGCTGAAATGAAGTGAAGCAGTGGGGAAAAGAATCAGGGTATCAATAACAACAACAACAATGTTGCTTACCAATTTTACCGCTTTTTTTTTTTTTTTTTTTTTTTTTGCAGATTTACTAGAGGTACCGAAAAAATCTTGAAAATCCTAAGAATGACATTGCAAACAGCAGTTAAATTAAGATGAAACCATCAATACAATTATTTAATGAATCTTTTTTCGGTTTGCCATTTATTCGCTGGTATTTTAACAGCGTTTAGTAGAATATGCAATTAAACCCTCATAAATAAAGAAATACGAAATAAAGGACTCTTGTATTCTTCACTAACACTAAAACTTGTCATCATCATTATCTCTGTGAATTACGCTACTCAAGGAAGTATATAAGTTAAGGTGAAACACGCCCTTCTTAACTAAAATGAAGTGTTTCTTTTTTTAATGTCAATGATAAAAAGGCGTAATCCAAAATCCAGCTTACTCAGGACGTGTGCTAAAATTTACGATCAAATAGCGCGGTGTTTCACTAAAAAAAAATGTAATAAATACGCTACATTATATTAGGAATAATTGTTCTGGATTGTTCAACATGCATATTATTTATTTTCTACATTTGTATTCTAATAAATAAACCATAAATATCCTATCCTAAAATTCCTGTGACTAACTCAACGCGAGACACCTTTTTAAGACCTTTTACGGCTTTTCCATAGGACTTTTCTATCCCACCTACCCGTACAAGAACAACAACAGCAAGAACAACAAGAACAAAGTAATCTGTAGGCTTACTCTCCGAATAAGCGAAAAAAGAGAAACTAATGATGTGAATTTGCCATGTAGTGTGTAAGATACTGTGTGGGTGGAGGTATGCCAGTGATGTGGCATAAAAGATGCATTACTGAAAAGACAGATCAGAATGGTCTGGAGGGATTTGGTCTCGTACTGTAGACAGGATGCAATAGGATACGCTGGAAGGGAGTCTGCACGTTTTGGAATTGTGGGACAAAGAAAGGGAGATTGCTGCATAAAACTGTTTGGCTTTTTTTTTTGCTACCAGAAATTTATTGTTGTCTCAGTATTTACAAAATATTGTACTGATAGTGATTTTCAACGGTCTAAAAAGGGGTAACAGTATAAAATTAGGATTTAAGAGAGACAGAAAGAATAAGCGAAAGAGGATTTAAGTAGTAGTCTGTTGGTTTGCGTCATCAGTTGCTGGAAATACACCTCGTGGATTAGCGTTCATTTCGCAACTCGCTCTTTGTCCCCTTCTGAGGAGCGGAGGACGACAGTGCAATCAATTCACACATGATAACACCCTATTGCCCCACTGCTGGCTCCATGTTTCTGTCCTTAACTTACATTTTACCTTATTCATTTCATTTCTTTTACATCTGTGGTAAATTGGCATTTGTCGTAATAACCCGTTTGAATGTTTAACGATATTGTTTCCCATTAGGGAATGGTTGTTTTCTTTATGTTGTTTGTGTTGTATTCGTTTACTTTTTGACGTTCGCAATGTATCCTACTCTGTCGACTGCTGGAACTCTTTGGTGCTGGATCCTAGCCTTTAACATGCATTGAGGTTTTTTATTACATATTTATTACATAAACCACCATTTCATTAGGGAAAATGTTCTTTGTATAATAAAGAGACCGACACTGCTATCCAAATCGATGCCGGCCTTGCAAGAAAGGTGCATTAAATGACACAGGATATGAAGGGGAAGTCGGAAACCGACTTCCCCTTTCTGGCAATGAATAGAAAAAAGAAATAAAGTTAAATTGTTCGATCCTCGAGTTTACAACTTCCACACAAAGCCTTAAAGGTACAGGCAAGCAAGGAGATTGGAGGTAACTTGCAATGAAAATATTCCAGAGCAATGGCCAACGCAGTATCTATAAACATACACAGTAAATCAAGTGTATAATGGAGCTATAATGCTGACAGTAAGAGTTAGGTTATCTAAGTGAAGGAATGACTGTCACTCAACTCCACCAAGAAGATTAATTGTGTTTGAAGAGCCTTTTCGAAAATGACAACAGTACTCAAATAATTTTTAGACACTCGCTGCGTCTAAAAATTAACACTTAACTTCTTATGGTAGATGAGAGCCCCCTAACACCTGAGGAGTTTAATAACAAGCTTTCCAAAAATCATGTTGAAAGTGGAAGAAGCATGAGGAACTGGCCTTGGAGACGGTGGAAAAACAATGCTCTATCAGCTGTGTTCATATAATATGTACTATTATGA
The DNA here is from genome assembly GCF_015104395.2 of Macrobrachium nipponense. Taxonomy (NCBI): domain Eukaryota; kingdom Metazoa; phylum Arthropoda; class Malacostraca; order Decapoda; family Palaemonidae; genus Macrobrachium; species Macrobrachium nipponense. Next base: position 33,050,744 of record NC_087213.1, read on the forward strand.
AAACTGTGGGGAGAATAATGTAAGAAGCGCAGAAACATGTGCACATGAGTGGTAGGATAGCATGGAAACAGAGGCGATCTTCAAAAACGAAGTAAACGATAAGAACAGGGCAATGAGTTTAAGATACGCCCCTAGAAATGGGAGTGCAGCAGATGTAACGTAAACGAGTGCATTAGTAAATTATATCTTTAAATGAAGGATGAGATTCAGCTGTAACCTTATTTGAATAAAACTTTATTGGCTAACCGTATTGACAGCCTTTATTTCTTTCTCAGTTCAGTGTTACATTTTCCTCGCTGCAGGAAGAACAAATAACAATGGGTTCCAAATCAGGAGAAGGAATTTACCCTAACATGTTCTTTTTAGTATTGATGTACGTTGCATGTACCTTATCTGAGCAAGGAACGATCGTTGTGATGTTACTTCGATAACGTATTAACACTCGTTACAGAAATAATGAAATAAAAGAATAAAAAAAAATAAAAAAGCCTCAAATAACCTTAATTCTTAGAAAAATGCAATGATACGAGTCCTCTGTAGGTGAAGAAGCAAATGGTTTAGTTATAAACAAACGTGTTGTAGTTTCTTCTGTCAAACCATAACTATCGACTAGAGGAAAAATGGACATAGGTTAAATAAAAAAAAAAAAAGGAGATAAAATGAAGAGAAATACTGCCGGTATTTCGATTTACAAGAAAGTGGATTCCAGCCACAAATTGGGATTTCGGTTTTTTGTTGTGAAGACACCCTTGGGACAGAGGGGAAGGTCGGTAAAGGAGAGATGTATTAGAGAAGAGGAGGAAGAAGAAGATAGTGAGAGAGAAATATATAGAGCACGTAGTACATTAGTTATATATATATACTATATATATATATATATATATAATATATTATATATATATATATATATATATAGATAGAATATTATATTTATATATATATATATATTATTATATAGTATCTATGTATATTATATATTTTAATATATATAATATAGAATAATATGATATTATATGTATATATGATATATATAATATATAATATATAAATATATATTTATAATATATATAATAAATAATATATATAATATAGTAAGTTATATATATATATTTATATAATATATATATATATATATATATATAGATTTATATATACAGTATATGAGTCTGATTACATCACCGTGATTCATATATACGCAATAAGCTACAAATGTCCTTTAATATCTAATTCGCTCTACCTCAGAATTAATATATTTTCATATAAGTTAACGGAAGGGGAATTTTTAGTTGATAATAATTTCGGTTCTTACCCAGAAATCAGGACATACAGTGAAGCGCCTGTAACCACTCGGCTACCACGAGAGGACGTAAGTTAACGCTGCCTCTCACCTACAAATCCCTGTTGCGCACAGATATTCGTTGATTTGGAGTCGGTATCCTCGACCTTGGGAACTGAGCTATTCCTTAGAGCGTACAGTAACTGGTATCAAATTCCTTGAGCAGGCCACGACTTCTCTCTAGAACTGATTTCAAATCAAGAGTTAATTCGTGATACGTCGTGGCTCAGCGATGTTCCCATCTCAATAACAATTCTGAGCATGGACGCCATAGCTCTAAGACAGCTGTTCATCGATTGATAAAAAGAGAGAGAGAGAGAGAGGAGAGAGAGAGAGAGAGAGAGAGAGAGAGAGAGAGAGAAACAAGGAAAAAACACGCCGAAGACATCAAATTTTCTGTACAATGTATAAACATATCTCCGGAAAAAGCTGCCAGCTGCGCGATCTATAGCTAACTTTAAACTTACATAAAAGCAAAAACCTACTGGGGCTAGAGAATTGCAATTTTGTGTATTTGATAATTGGAAGGTGGATGATTAAAATACCAATTTGCAGCTCTCTAGCCTCAGTAGTTTCTTAGATCTGAGGGCGGACAGAATAAAGTGCGGACGGACTGACGGACGAACAAAACAAAGCCAGCACAATCGTTTTCTTTTGCAGAAATCTAAAAGGGGAAAATAACATTACTGACTTCAGCGTTCATGCAAAATGACTACAGTATTTGTTTACCTTGAGATAAGAATTTTAATTCATAAGAAATAGCTCCTCTTACACACTTATTGGGAACTATCATCGGATGGGAGAATCCCATCGTCAACATTGAGCATGAAGGAGCTTTTGGGAAAACTAAATAATTTCCGGTGAATTCTTAGATATATGTATATAAAATATATATATATATATATATATATATATATATATATATATATATATATATTATATATATGTGTGTGTGTGTGTAAACACGCTAAATATCTTCTATTTCTGAAAATTCGCTGGTTTATTTTTCTGTTGTTAAAATTAAAATTGATCAGATTTCCCGAAATAAATTGATCGTTTTCAATATATATAAACCCGCTGCCTTACCCCATCATAAATACCTGAGTACATATAAACATCGTCGACTACAACAGGTATTCCTGGTGTAGGTACCCAGCGAATAAAATATGATCGACCGACTGGAAAACTGCTGCGAACCAATCTATTTAAAATGCCGTAGATGGTTTCTAGGAGAATTTTAGATTCCTCGGAAATTAATAGTAATTCTACGTTCACTGTAAAAGGCGTGATCATCATGATCTAGTAAAGCATCATAGTAATATGCATTGGCAGCGTTAGCTAGAATTGTTATATCTAAGTTTCTCCTTCGTTGAAGTAAATTTAACACAAGAATTTCAAGTTTTAACGCTGTAGAAATGTTTACCAATGCAATGCATCGTTGATTCAAAGGGCATTTCCCAAATTCTTTGCATGAGACTTTATCAAATATTATTCTAGGAGTGAGGGGCGGCAATAAATATCAAGTCTCGATCTATATTTTATCGGAAAAGAAGGGACTGCAATACCGGCGACAGTGACAAGACTTGGACAAAAATGAACCCAAGTGGTTTAGCGCTATAAGAGTAAAGCTCAAAGGTATTCAGTAACATTTCATATGTAAAACTTATTTCTGTGATGAGTCACTGGAGAAGAAATTCCAAGAATCAGTGAAAGAAAATAATTTTTCCCTGTAACGTTTTATATTTGTTCAGCAATAAGAAGGAAAGGCAGTTTCCAAAAATGCTCCTGAGGAATTGGAAATTCAGTCCTTTCACCGATTTCAGGCAAGCTGCAACGGCAATGGCTGTTCTTGAAATAGTGAAAGCATACTTATTCTTCCTTTCTTTCCTTTCTTTAATGGAGATTAGTCTAGACGCAGAAGAATGGCTTATTTAAAAGTATGTTTCACTTTTCCTAATAACTTTCAAGAAGTTTCTCGAGAATGAGAATTTTACTAAGGGTAATTCACTTACCTTAATTGTTGCTCGGAGAAGGTTTGAGAACCTTTTATTTACTTGAAAAAAAAAGAAATCATAAAAGAAACGACGAAAGTTTATTCCGCTTTCATCAAAAAGTCAGGGAGATTTTCACATTAAAGGGAACTTCATTTAAACTTGGAGAATCAAATACCTCAGTGTTTTGTGAGGTTGTTTCTTAAATTCTTTGTTAACCGACAGTTTAAGTTTTCTCAAAGAAACATTCAGTATTCGCTGCACAAGCGCTCACGACGGTTAACATTCCTCCAAATTATGGAAGTTTGATGAATCTGTAGTTATTTTTAAGATATTGTTCAAGGAGAAAAATTGCAGATCTAACGATATAGATTTTTTTCTGGACCTTAAATATTTTAGAGGATTGTTTTATCTTGGTGATTCAAATTAGTATCCAAGAATTACATGGCTAATTTGATTTTTCTTCTTCCTCTTCTTCTTTAGTGTAAGAACATGAGGGTTCCATCACCTAACGTATCGTGCCAAAGAGACCAATCTCTGCTGTTCGTCAAGTGAGTGAAGTGAATCGTCAGAGGGCAGTTTTACAACAGAATGAAGCGTCTCGTCGACCGGCATCTGACAAGGAAAGTCTTCACATTCGGGGGAACCACATCGAATCTTTGTCGATAAAATACGAGGGCCGAGTCTTGTGCCATGCGTTTGGAAAGTTAGTCGACCAACGTGACGTTATCATCTTATTTATGACCTTGGCATTACTGGTAGGTGGACAAAGTTAATGGGAACTTCTCGCTGCCAATTGTTCGACGCAATTTATGGAAGAGGAAGTTTTGTGATAGTTTGTAGTGCTCTCTCCTCCTGAAAGAAAGTATTCGCCTATCGGTGGCAGTTTATTTTGGCGATAAGAGTTACGTTTTAGTGATGACTTCGCTGGTCCGTCTTCTCATGACGTTGAAATGAGTAAGTCATGAATTTAAAGGGTTTTTCTTTTTTCTTGGGAAAGTCTACTGGAGTCTCCCTATTAATTCGGAATATCTTTCCTTCCTTTGCACTTTAAGTCCTGTAGTATATGCGAAACTAACTGCATGAGATATTCGATTGGGGACCACATAGAGAAATTTATCTTAGTTACTTGATATAGGACATTAGCTTTCCATAGTAAAAGAAAATTAGAAGTGCATTGGATGATGTAGGTGCACAGTGAGTGAAAGGATTTACGAGCACGGGAACCATAAACACATGAATCAGAATGTCAAACCTCTAATAAACCCGTAAGATGCGTCGTTTGGTCAGTAGGGAAAGAATTCCATAGCTTATCATATCTTTTGTAAAATTACAATATGTTTAGTAATATATTTAGTAGTCGTTCATCACGCCTGTATCATCTGTAAGTGAAAGCTACCAAGAAAATCTTAAATGCCTATACAAGGGAATCTAAGACCTGCATATATTGTCAAGTAAAAACACCTCTGAAGCAAAACTTACCTGTTGATTCCGATATCGGTTCGAAATTGTTCTGCTTCCTACAAATCTGAGTCTGCGAAAGAAAATGAAAATATGAAATAAATAACTATCAATTCTACAACATTCTTATCATTTATATCTATATTCTAGATACGTTCATGAGTAACCACAGATAAAAACTTGGTATAAGTTTTCAGTTTTTCCACATCTCATTATAATCTTTTTTATAGCTATCACAGCCATTTGTACTCAGCAGAAATTCTGTTGTATCAATGTACCATGACTAATTGCATTTCTATTCAAAGTTTAACATTAAAGACTGCAATATTGTTTGTTTGCAACTCCAAATAACAAGAGAGCTATGCCTTTGTGTGATACTGTGTTATGACAGATGTAATCACATAATTACTTAATTTTCTCTGAGTAAATATAGTTTTCATTTTGAGGAGCGAACCGATTATTACAATTTTAATACTTTAAACAGTACTTTAAAATTCGTATTCCCGTAGCTATTTCTGGATTGTTGCTCGGCGTGTCTTCAACATATTTTGACCCGACCATTATACCTAGAAACCGGCCGGGATTTATGCTCCGTATTTCATTTTTCGTTGTAGTATATCTGCATATATAAAGCACGAGTCCTGGTGATTTCACAATGCACCCGCACACACATATACATTATATATATATACATATATATATATATATATATATATATATATATATATATATATATATATATATATATATATATATATATGTGTGTGTGTGTGTGTGTGTGTGTGTGTGTATGTATGTATGTACATAATGTAGTTAGAGGGCATCTAAATAACTCATATATTAGCCAACCCTATATCAATACAGGTAGGGTTCGGAAAAATACGGCCGCATCCTATTAAGAGGTAAAATCTGGAATAACAACATGAGGAATCTTATTTACAGATATCATTTGGGCATGAGATACGTAGCCTATTTTTTCTTCCTTTCCTTTCATACATTATATATGAATATATTTTTGCCCAGTTAATTAATTTTGCTTCATTTTCTTTGATACATTAAACCTGATAAAAACCAAACACTAGTTTTTAAAAATCAATCTAATCTTCGATGGTCACTAAAGTTAACTTTTCCTTTTTGCGTTGCATAAACCTTATGGAATATGTAAGATGAATAAAATGAAGAAATCATTTTCTTTCGAGTGAGACTTGTCATACCGTCTTGCTAAGGTTTATGACTCCAGAAGATCTTTATAATAAAAGGGAACATATAATACTTCCTGATTATCTTTCCATGAATATATATATATATATATATATATATATATATATATATATATATATATATATATATATATATATATAGAGCCAATTTGATATTAAAGGTCATTTGTAGCTTAATGTTTATACTATATATATATATATATATATATATATATATATATATATATTATATATATCATATACATATATATATATATATATATATATATATATATATAATATTATATATATGTATCTATATATATATATATATATAAATATATACATATCTATATATATATATATATATATATATATATATATATACATATATATATATATATATATATATATATATATATATATTCATATAAATATATATCATATATTTATATATATATTTTATTTTTACACACATATATATATATATATATATATTGTGTGTATATATATATATATATATATTGATATATGTGTGTGTGTATGTGTGTGTGTGTGTGTATGTGTATGTATATATATATATATATATATATATATATATATATATATATATATATTATGTATTTATTGTTATAGGAAGCTGAGAACAACATGCCGCAGAGTAAATAACAGACTAGGAAGAAAGCTGAAGAGTTTGATCGAAAACAGTGACTGGAATAATCATGCTAACCCCGATTTTGTGGTAAATTTGTCAAGTAGACCGTTACAGGAAAATGTCTTAAGTGCTGTAGGTTACGGTTTAAGCTTTTCGTTTTCAAAAGAAAATATTGATTATGTAGATGTTGCTAATTCATTTAATAATCTGGAAAGGAATAGTAGTTTATCTAGTGATGAAATTAATATTTGTAAAGGTATTGTTTACGGTGCCATGTCGAAACCAATCCCAACTAGTATTCCTAGACGTTTTATAAAGTGTTACATTGACTTAAAAAACGATAATGACCTGCATATTACGAAAGCTGATAAATCCCAGGTTCTGGTAATAATGGATAAGGATGAGTATGTTAGAAAAATGTACAATCTTTTGTCAGATCACGTAACTTATTCAGAACTAAGAAAAAAAACCCTTGCCTCAGTTAATAGTAATTTCAATAAGATATTAAAAAGTGTCTTAAAAGGAAATGATGCTCTAGTCAAACAGTTTTCCTCGCAAAGTGCAACCTTACCGTATATGTATGGTCTTATTAAAACGCACAAGTTTGGTAATCCTGTCCGCCCAATAATCAGTTCGGTTGGTAGTGTTTCATATAAACTGTCTAAATGGTTAGTTAGGATTCTTATGCCTATTGTCGGAAACATATCTAAATCACATATAAAGAATAATACCGATTTTGTTGAAAAAATCAGTAATGCTCACGTAAATTACGACTTTAAAACCCCCCCCCCCCCCCAATGATCAGTTTTGATGTTACCTCTTTATTTACCAATGTTCCAGTTGATGATTTGTTGAACTTTTTAGCTGACGAATTAACAAAGCATATTTTACCTTTGGCTTCTGACAAAATTTTAGAATTGATAAATTATGCGTTAAAGATTGCAAGTTTGTTTTTAACGGAAATTATTACCATCAAAAGTTTGGAATGGCTATGGGAAATCCCCTTTCCCCAGTACTTAGCAACCTGTATATGGAATTTTTTGAAGTAAAAATATTACCTGGTATTTTGCCTAAGGGGGTTCTTTGGTTTCGATATGTTGATGACATATTCTGTGTTTGGCCCATGAGCGAAAATTTGAACATATTTTTAGAAAAGTTAAATAATTTGGTACCTTCTATTAAATTCACCGTTGAAGAAGAAAATAATTGTTCATTGCCGTTTTTAGATGTTTTGGTTCATAGAAGGGATAGAAGCTTTGTGTTTGACGTTTACAGGAAACCTACCAATGTCTGTTCATATATCCACTATTATTCAGACCACCCTGTTAATGTAAAACTCTCAGTTTTTTGTAGCATGTTTTTAAGGGCACTACGGATATGCAGTCCGGAATTCCTAGACTCCGAGAATTGTAAAATTTATGACGTAGGAAATAGGTTAAAATACCCAAAGTTTTTAATTGACAAATCTTTGCAGAAAGCTAGAAGTATTTTTTATTCCATTAACAATAGGGAGCCTTTTGTGAGAGAAAATATCTTAACACTGCCATATAATGTCAATCTTTCTTTTATTCAGAAATTACTGAAAACTTTCAAGATAAATGTGGTATATAAAAATTCAGGAACACTTCAAAATATCATTGTGCGTAATTCCCCAAAACAAACTAGTGGCTGCATTTACACGATTCCTTGTGCTGGCTGTAATTACAACTACCTTGGTCAAACTGGTAAAGAACTAGAGATTACCGTCTAAAACAACACCGTTACGCAGTTAGAACAGGTCAATCGACGAGTGCTTTATTTGTACACATGAATGATTTTAACCATAGTATAGACTGGAAAAATGCATCTGAAGTAATATTTTGTAACCATATTGTAAAAAGAAACATAATTGAATCTGCATTTATTAAGCATTTTAACGATCAACTAATGAATCTGAGTTCAGGTCTTTTTAAATTAGATAGTTACCTTGTTTATAAAATTGTAGGGAAATACAATATCACCTTTTAGCAACAGCCTGTTATACTAACTGCAGTTTCAGTTCTTAAGCACTTTTAAAGTATTCTTACTTGTCTGGTAGTGACAATTTGTAATGATAATTTGCTTGTTAATGGCTTTGATCTTTGTTCTGTGAAAGTTTCTTGTTTATGTTTCTATTTATTTATTTTACTTTGTACCCCGAAGAAGTGTACGCAATACACGAAAGCGCTTGGTACCTGGTCTTTGATTCTTCCCCTTTCATGTGGCTATTTACGTATGTATTTATATATATATATATATATATATATATATAATATATATATATATATATTAGATATATAATACAATATTAGTATATATATATATATATAATATATATATATATATATATAAATATAGTATAAACATTAAGCTACAAATGACCTTTAATATAAAATGGCTCTACCTCGGAATTAATATATTTTCATATATGTTAACCGAATGGGAATCTTCTACCTGATAAGAAATTCGTCGGCTCAGGGGTTCGAACCACGGAACCAAGAATTCAAGACGTACAGTGACGCGCTTACCCACAAGGGCGTTACTGTATACGTCCTGAATTCTTAGTCCCGTGGGTCGAGCCCATGAGCCGACGAATTTCTTATCAATTAAAAATTCCCATTCGATTAACATATATGAAAATAGATAAATTCGGAAGAAGAGCGAATTAGATATTAAAGAACATTTGTAGCTAAATAACTCTATACTAATCACGGCAATGTGATAAAATTCATATGCATAATATAATAGATATATATATAATATATATATATATATATATATATATATATATATATATATATATATATATGTATATATATGGGTATGTGTGTATGTATGTATGTATATAGTATTTATACACACACACACACACACACATATATATATATATATATATATATATTATATTATATATATATTAATTAAAATATATAATATATTATTTTATATTATTAATATATATATATAGAGAGAGAGAGAGAGAGAGAGAGAGAGAGAGAGAGAGAGAGAGAGAGAGAGAGAGAGAGAGAGAGAGAGAGAGAGACTAAAGAAAAATGGAAGAAAGAGAATATGAACAGAAAGAGGTACAGGATTTGGAACGAAAGGGATTGCAGTTTAAGGCCGAAAGTATGCTGCGAAGAACATTCTGTAATGCCTACTCTATACCACGTGAGGTACACTGACGGCATTGCCATCCTATGGGGTATGTATGTTTTATCGGCAAGAGGTGATATTTGAAAGTGGTGCCAGGTATCGGCGCCCTTTGCTATTGTTAGGAAACCCTCAAATATACATGATTGACATGCACCCACCGAATAAACGACATGGGCATATGGATGTAGATAGATAAAATCCCATCTGTAGTAGGATAAGAAGGGTTGTCTTTTCAATATTACAATAATGTATTCATGGTGATGAATGGAATGGAATATTAAATTGAGGCCAAAAGCCACCTACGAGGTCATTCAGCACTGAAAAGGAAATTGATGTGCTACAAGGGAAGACCGAGCATTAGCAGGAGAGTGTGGAAAGTGAGATGGAAGAAAGACTATGCAAACAGGTACAGTAAAATGAATGAAAGGGGTTGCAGCTAGGGGTCGAATGGATATTACAAGTAGCCTTGAGTAATGCCTATAGTACGATCTCGTGAGGAGCAATAACAGAACTACCCTCTTACTACCCCAACCCCCTCCACCGCTGTTCACGAAAAGGAACCATTGTGTTTTCATTTTAATTTGTTAAAATCCTCTTAACAAACGATATTTGTGAGATCGTACAACGATATTTCTCTATTTTATCATGCATTCAATAGCCTTTTGTTGTCATTATGTGTTAAAGGCATTTTTTTACGAACCATTAAAAGTTTTGACAATTTATGAAAAGATACAAATCAAATTTAATTATTGATAAACTTTGCAATCGTCTTCTTTTTCAGCTTCCCAATACAGAATTTCATCTAGTGGATATAGTTTGCTTGAATATTTGAGCAAAATTTCCATGATTAACATACAGAAGAGAGAGAGAGAGAGAGAGAGAGAGAGAGAGAGAGAGAGAGAGAGAGAGAGAGAGAGAGAAAGATGTTTGAAGCAACCCTTACCTCTCAGACAAAAAAAATCTATGTGACATCATTCGTCATCTCAAGCCGAGATATTTCAAATAGTTTGAAGAAACAGACAGGTTTTTGAACTTCTTTTAATCACCACAAACAAACGACAGAAAATCTGTCTGCAAACAAAACAGGGAAATATGAAAGTAGAGGAGAAAGCCTACCCAGTATCGATTTACGAGAAAGTGGATTTCTGCCGCAAATTGAGATTCATACTTTTTTTCCTGAGAAGTCACCCAAGGGACTAAGGGGAAGAACAATGTTGAGAGAGAGAGAGAGAGAGAGAGAGAGAGAGAGAGAGAGAGAGAGAGAGGTTACAGATTACACAAACGGGAGTCCGAAACATCTATCTCCAACCCTAAACAGCACTTGTTGACATGAGGGGAAATTGGTAATGAAAATAGATGACCATCAAATTTTTGTGACCAAAAGAATGAGTTACAATTGACGCATGTGCCATTTAAACCAGGAAGAAAAATCATTATGGTATAGACTCACTTAATTTAAGGTGCTCACCTTTTATGCATCTACCTTGTGGTCAATTAAGAGACGATTATTATTAAACTTCTACGACGATATTAATCCTTAAGGGAAAAAATAGTCGTTAATTTTCACAAACATAATTAAGACGTAACAGTGTTACGGATGCTTTACTAACTATGTAATTTTGCTGCTTAAGTTTACAGTACGTGAAAATCTGCAATTCAGTTGTATTTTGAATTAAAACAAAAGCAATTTTCAAAAGAAAAACTATACAGTAAATGGGAACGCGATACAGACATCGTTACGAAACCATAATATTACAATATATATAAACTAATGTAATGATAAAATGACTTTTAATGCTTTGCCCGGAAATTAAAAGGAGGTGAAACGCAACAGTTGGCATACGAAACAATGAAAACCATTAAAACAATTAGCATATCATAAAATGGCCGAAGAAGTAAAGAAATCATATAAATAAAAGAAAAACAGAACAAAAACTAAGGTGCGGCAAACGCATTTTAATATTCGTGAAGTGAGTTAAATGAAGATCAAAGGAGCTCAAAAAAAGAAATGTAGTTTTGAAAACAATTAAGAGATTAATTTTGTCAATCTTAATTTTCCTTCACTAGATGAGATATGATATTGCCAAAGGACAAAGTCATCTGTAAAAAGATTCAACTTAAGTTTGTTTTAAAATTCAAAATGTATTTGTGAGTCCTTCATCATTTTAGTGCTGTCCTAACAATTCGGTGAGACAGGAAAAGGGAAAGCAGGATATTATATATTTCACAGATAATAGATAGCTGAAGGATTTGGATTTCAAATGCATTATATGATATATGATATATTTCAACAATAAGTGGCATGATGTATACTGGAGGAAAAAATTATGCATGCATACCAGATAGTCTCTAGTTACTCAAATTAACTTTTAAATCTGACATTCGTAGGCGTATAAATTCAAAACTATGATGCTAAAGAAAATTTTCCATATCTGATCCAAAACATGAAGTTTAATATCAATGAATATCTATGTTTAGGTAGGATATTTCCACTAGCGAGAACACTAGAAGTCGGCGTTTGCCTTCTTATAAGCCATTATGCACTACCAGGAGAGAACAGCAACGAATTCTTGATTGTCTATCGATCATTATCGGTGTTGTCTAAAAGCAACATCTGATTTTTCGGTAGAATGTATAAATATGAATTTTTATCGCATCACCGTGATTCACGTACATGCAACTTTTTTCTGGTGGTGGCCCCGCCCCCTTCAATCCAGTGCAAGTTGTTGTTGGCCCCTCCATGCCAACTCTGAGTTCTTACCCACCCCCCACACACACACCCGCCTTCCGTCCATCACCTTAATACGCCTAGGGAAGGTATATTAATGGCCCCTGAAAAAAATCTCATGGCCCCCAAGGGGGCCATATGGCCCACGTTGAGAAACACTGAAGTTACAAATAGTCCTTTAATGTCCAATTCGCTTTACCACGTAATTAATATATTTTCATGTGTTAACCGAAAGGGAATTTTTATGAATGTATGTATGCGCATATATATACATAATTATATATAGCATTTATAGTACACACACACACACAAAAACACACACACACACACACACACATATATATATATTATATATATGTGTGTGTGTGTGTGTGTGTGTGTGCCATTCATGTATATATATAAATATATATATATATTATATATATATATATATATATATATATATATATATATATATATATATATACCTATATATATATATATGCTAAATCTAACATTTGCAATAAAACATATTTACGAAAGCACGTTCACGTCAATCTCTTGCGATCCCAGCTAACTTGTCTGGATTTTAGTTTACATAATTAGCTGAATTCTTCTAAGGTATGGAAGTACAGGCAAGGAATAATATTGTCAATGTTCTTAATTACACTGCTACTTATGATACTGACCAAAATGATGGAGCAAACCCAATTTGTTTAATCAATATATATAAATGATATATTTCGTCTTAGTTCTTATTTACATAATAGATTTTCCACGTTGATATCGGAGCTTCCAAATTTTTTAAAAAATCAAGGGGTTTTCGCAGATTTTTTGCGTTTTTTCTTTCTCCCACTAAAAGCGTATACTTCAATATTTTCATCTAAGTTG
>NC_087213.1:33069154-33081654 GCF_015104395.2 Macrobrachium nipponense
AGACCTTAGCTCTCAAAGTATGTTTCTTAGCACAGAATTCTTCTGCGTAGAGTTTTACAGGTTTCTCATGATGGTTGAAGAACCGAAGTATCCTGCTCTGAAATTATTTCCTCACATCTGACTATTGGTGAAATCCTTGCCATAAACTAAATTAGATATGTATAGCTTTCGTTTATTGAGAGAGAGACTTATAAAGTCATACTGAAAATAAGAGGGTTTAAGATATGGTTCCTCTGCGTAATGCTTACCAAGAAATCGCGTAGAAAAGACAGCACTTTGCTCTTATAAGAACCAGGGATTAGGTAATAAGTCTTAAAAATCATCAGCGTGGAAAGATATAAGATAAACACTAATAAAAATTTTAATCACTTGGCGATAAGAATGAAAATTACCCATGAAAGCTGTTCTTTATTTATTGAAGTATAAAAATTGTTACTAACAGAAATTTTTCGCAAAAAATGCAGTCTTTCTGGTATTCACAGGGACGAATATTTAAGTTGGCAAACTTTGATACCATTGACCGTCGGATGAAGTATGAAAACACGCTCAGTGTTATTGTTTGCGAACATTTTTAAATCCTTTTGAGATATAAGAACTTCTGATGGAAATATTTGACCATACTCAAATATTACTAAGAGTTATTTTGGTCTTTAGTCTGCCTAGAAAAAAAAAATTATACAACGCGACAAAAATTTCACAGCATTTTCATTATAGGAAACTGCTTGACTTAAGAAATAAGTTTTTCATTGTTTCGTTGTTAGTTTAAGGGAAAATTTACTTTTCTGAAAGTTTTCACAACTTTCCTCGCCGTACTAGAGCTTTGGCAGCCGTTTAAGATTTTGAGCTGGAAGTACTGATTTCACAAAACAATTGCGCTGCTACGTAACGAAAAAGAATAAGTAAGAACTAAAAAAAAAAAAATCTCTGACTCGTAACTTTTCTAATTCATAGCCGGAAGGATTTGAAAAAACTAAGCTGCTTTCACTAATGTGTCTGATTTTGAAGCTCATTTATCTTAAGACAGTACCATTGTTCTTATTTCTAACAACTTCCAGAGTCATAAAAAAACACATTTTAATTGTATCACGGAAAAACAACGGAATAGGATCGTTATTTAAACATCTTGTATTAGAAAGTGAAGCCTCACCAATTGATACGTTAGAGTAATATTTTCTGCAACCCTAAATCACACTGAATCGCCAATAAAATACGACGACGGTGTCGCATGGTGCCATGCGTCCTAAAAACAGTCGGCCAACTTGAAGTCGTCACCTAATTAACGATCTAGGCATCACTGGCAGGTGGACAGAGGTGGACGGAACGTCTTGCTAACAATTATTCCATAGAATGTATGTGTGGTGGTCGCGCATGGTACCAATGCGTCCCGGGCTTTAAATAGTTACTCTATTTGTAAGTTTCAGGTCTGTATGCGAATTACACCGTTGATATTCGAAATAGGATATTATTTAAAGCCCGGGATGGTCTTACCATGCGCAAACACCACAGGTGGATGGACAGATGGAAAAAAACAGAGTATAGTTCTTCCTTTTAGCTTATTTTTGTGTATACCGGATTGTATTCAGTAGCCCTATAATACAGGTAAGAAGTACTTTGGTACAAATGAACTCGGCTAGTTGTCATCTCCTATACTGTGGGTTACTGAAACCACAGAACTGAATGCGCCACAACTGTTCGTCAATACTCTAAAATATGATGGTGCATCAGAAGTAAACAACAAAAAACTTGCTTAATTAAGAAAAGATGATTGATTTTCACATCTGTATAATAACTGAGGATGAGGGGTGTTTCTTTTCTCACAAGGGAGACCCATATTCCCTGGAAACAGAAAAATTAATATGATGGAAGTTAGGCTGGAAATGACTGTTAAAAGGTATTAACTGTTTGAGCAAAACTAGCACATCATACAGAGGCGCCATTTGCGTCATGGAAATATTTGAAACAATATTTGCATATGAAAATTATGGATACCGACAGCAATAATTACCTGCAATATTGCCATCAATATTTTTCCTGCCGTCATCGTTATCATTATCGGAAAACCATCATTGGTTAAAACATTAAGCATAAAAGTAGACCCAAAATCATTTCTCATATCAAACCCTAAGGATGAAAAATATTATTGGGGGAATGCAAGAATTGTTAAAACGGTAATAAAGCAGAATCGCGAAATCTCTGAGTGATATCTCGTAACTTTTGTCGTTCATATTTGCGATATTTTTCAGTCCTGTTAATTGCAGGTAAGCAGTACGAAACCCACCCAAGGGACAAAAGGGAAAACTAAACCTCTGTCAACTCATCAAACATTTTCTAGCGTTTCGCTAAGAATTAACTTATCATGGTCGCAGAGGAATACCATACTATGGTAAAAGTGACATACAAGAACTTTGTGTTTAGAAGTCTCTCTAATAATAATTCATATAACATATTTTTTGGGGGGGTCAAATGCCACTTAATATTTTACGACTCTTGTAAATGAAATATTTCAACTGTTTCCAATTTCCGATTAGTTTGTCTCCTTTATAGATGATCATGATTACGCTGCTTATTACAATCACCAAGTTTACCTGATGTAATCTTCTGTAATATACGTTTTGTTTGCCTGTCTACCTGACTGTCTAAAACAATTCCACAAAGCAGGAATTGTTTTAGACAGTCAGGTAGACAGGCAAACAAAACGTATATTACAAAATCCCATAAGCTATTCGTATACCACATATGAACTATAATGATAACCCAGTTTTATTAATATGAAAACTTCTGTTACATTTCAATTTCCGTGCTCTTCGTTGTAGATCTCACTACATTCGTATGATTATTTTCTAAATTTCATCAGGTAACAAATACTTCAATTAGTCCGCTGTGTCACTTGGAGATCGCCAAAATAAAATTCAACCATGAAGATCTTTATGAGAACATAATAAGTGAAACTGTTTACGTTTAAAACGATTAGTGCCATAATTGTTTTCCAGCATATATAGCAACTGAAAAAATACGCTATTTTTTTTTTTACTTTAGAACCCCTAATCATTGCTACATCAAAAATGTTTTTATTGTAATACTCATGGCAATATGCTTTGTTTTCGCTTTTTCATTTATTTTTTCATACATTCATACATTCGAATCTCGCCTAGAGGATTTAATATTCCACCGGAGATTGTGCCCCTCAATTTTGTGTTTTGTGTTCGTATGCCTTTATATTTTGTTATCTATATTCATTCTGGGATTTCTCTACAATTTCCGCATGGTGTCTCTTTTTGCATTCGTCCCTTTAGCGTCCCGCTATTCCTGATGATGGAAATCGCTAAAGCCGGAGTATTTTGTAATACTTCAAAGTTCCCCCTTAATACTCACTGTTTTATCTTTTGACAAGCTTTTCTTTGTTTGCAATCAAATTCTTTTTAGTTTTTTTTATTATTTCATTTACCAAAAAATAAGTTTAATGGAACATAACCGTTATAACTGATATATAATGTTCAAATATTGTTTAGCTTGATCTTTATTAATGATGTGTTTCCATAGTATATAACTGCTCAGCTTCTAGACAGGTAAACAAGGCATTTTTCCTGAACATTAAACTTGCTTAATTTTAATAGTCACCTATTTTTAGGGTCTTTCTGCTGCTAAAGCCTTGAACAGAAATAAAAACCATAACGGTTTTTTTCGATTCGAAAAACCCTATCCATAAACGAAGCAAGTTTTTTTTTTTCCAATGTAGTATAACCAAATGAAGTCTCTCTCTCTCTCTCTCTCTCTCTCTCTCTCTCTCTCTCTCTCTCTCTCTCTCTCTCTCTCTCTCTCTCAGGCACATCTATACGAAATCAACGACATAAGAATTCAGCTTATAAGGTAATGTGAAAATTGAATATGCGTTTTATAATTGTGGAGAATTATCATTGGCTTTTTTTACCAATTTCTGCAAAAGTCAAGGTAAAGAAAATTCATCAATAGTAATATGATATATTAAAGCAGTCGCATTTATCATTGTTTTTTTAACGGATTTGTAATGGAATAAATTAGCCACGTGAAAATTATTCATCAGCTTTAGATGGGAGATATTCATCTTAACCAAATAAGCTGATAATGAGGATTGTTCCAGTTCATCTGAGTTATCCTTTTTCCGTAGATGAAATCTACAATTACTATTCTGGTCGGTTTCACATCTATTTGGTCTATACCAGATACCTTCAGTAAGTTTAACAGTTACTCTGAGCTTTCACCTTTCATAAACATTGCAGAACTCTTTTATTCATTTCTGCATTTTCTGTGCAGCGTAACTCACGCGCGCGCGAGCGCGCACACACACACATATATAAATAAATATATATAAATATGTGATAGGGAAAAATCATTCAAGTTTTTGTCATGTATTTATTATAATCGAACGATCGTTCCCCTCCACCCACCCTCCTCCCCCTCCGCCCCCAAAACCCAACACCTACCTCCCGGAACCGTCTTCAGGACTGGATTACAATTTATCATACCGCAAATTGTTTTTATAACAGCATGTGGACTTTTAAACTAATGCTGAAATGTAAATATGACGTCACTGGAGTGATGAATTTCTATCGGTCGGCAGGTCTTACTCTCTTGTTCATAGTCTATGCGGCACCAAAGGCATAACTGGTGTTCTGTAGGACACCTCCTATGCACCGGCAAGCAGCAGCGGGCGTAAGCGAGGGCGCGATTTCCGTCTCTAGCCGATAGATGGTATCATTTCTAATTTTAGTGTTTGCTATCGTATTTGGGAGTATTCTGGCGTCTTTCTCCCTTTGAATCCTCCCTGGTGTCTTGAGGTTTTCTTGAAGACTGGAGGATGAAGTCCGTTATTCCTTCTTATGTTTAGATTAGGCCGTTGATATTTCCCGACGGCGTTTGCTATTTGCAATCTGTGGAACCGCGCCTCTCTATGCACGATCAATGTTCCTTCTGATAATTCTTCCAATGTTGGTTTCCAGTCGAGAGTATCGGAATAGTGCTGTAATATAGCGTCTTAGTTGCGGTGTGGTTTTCTTTTTAGTTTGGAACTAAAACAAGTTGTTAGGCGGGCCACTCACAGTCGATCTGGTCGTGCGATGAGAACTGAGTGGGAGGAGACTCCCAAAGAAATGACTGCAAACTCACGTTATTGCCCGGTCTGGCAGCCACACTGTGCAGACGTGGCGGAGGGAATATCTGATAATGAACCATTCATGCTCAGACTGTGCCGTTGCAGCCAATTTAACAATGAAAAAAAAACGCCACGAAAAAGAATATTGGATCAATGATTGGTTGTTGAAGAGAGAAAAACTCCCATTTATTGCTTTTAAAGGAAATACAGGTAACTCCCAGGGATTGTTATAATTACGTAAGGTTGGACGAGGCAACATTGAGTTTTCTAGAAAGATCATAACGCACGTGCATAAGGACACATGCATGACGAAATCCACAAAGCCTTATGAAAGTCCAGGTGCCACATTACGCTACTTAACGACTGACTGTTCTTACCAAGATATAAAATTAAGTGTGGCCATATCGCCCAAAGTTCTTGGAAGAATCATACCAGAAGCATGTTAAGCTATTTGGACGACACTCTGCAAAGACTACATTATAAAGATAAATAAAACTCATGTACATATTTGTATCTTTGAGCAAAAATAAACTTGCTTTTAGAAACTCAAAATCATTGTGACTCTTCTACAAATATACCAAACAACCGTTTGTAGTGTATAAAATTAGAGTAGAAAGTTATAAAATTGAAAAGGTAATAAATCTTTGTCTAACCAGTCATTATGCTACAGTATTTCGTAATGAACACTATCTACAAAAAATTAATAAGGGTAGGTTTCATTACCTCCCATTATGATTTTACTGTTGCATTGTCTCCAGTTCTCCTTTAAACCACATATCATTTATTAGCTTTTTAGCATATATTCTCATTTCGTTAAGAAATATCCTCAACTTGTTTTCTTTATTTATTTTTACCTTGGAATATACTGAGCAAGGCACCAATTTTTTTGTTTTGTTTTGAGAGATTCCTAGAGGCATTGTATAACATACATTAATATTAAACACACACACACGTTATATATATTATATATATTATATATATATATATATATTATATATATATATATATATATATATTTATGTATATAATATATATATATATATATATATATATTATATATATATATATATATATATAATATATACTGGAAGATTGGGGCATCTAGAACGCCGCAGATTCAGTAGGAATAAAACAGCAAACAGCCATCGTAGCATTGTAAATTTATTGGCCAAATTTTCGAGACCACATATCTCATCATCAGGGCTGTAAAATACAAAGAATAAAAATTAAAAAAAAAGACTCAGTTAAAAAAACTCACAAAGTCTAAAAACAAGAACCCTGAATTTAAAACAAACAAAACAAAGCTAAAACATTATTAAAAAACATTGAAAACCTAATAATGAAAAAAACTCTTAAAATTGTATATATAAAAAATTATGGTATTGAAATGTATTGTACCTTACTCTCTATCTGAGCTATGAACTGAGTGACATTCTCAGATTTTTCAGGAGGGCGACGTCAACTTAGGCGATATATAAGATAGTGGAAGAGTTCTGGCTGTTTAGGGAAGGAACAAGCTGCTTAGTAGTTAACGATTCCAGGATAGAGAGAGAGTGGTCATTGGGTGCTTGGGCGGTAACATTAAAGTCTTCATAAGAGAATGATGTCTTGCATTTCTTACAGTTCGGTGACTAACTCTAAGATGAGAATCAGCTCTGACTTTGAGCAATCTCTTAGTGGCTCCGATATATTTCCCAACTTTACATTTTGGGCAAGTGAAACAATAAACCACTAGAGACCGCATCAAGGCAGGAAGCCTATCCTTATGGTGAAATAATGACCCAATTGTCTTAGGATTTTTTTAACATAATCTGATGTCTAGAGCTGGAAATGTACTGCGAATTGAGTCTTGCAGTGTTTGTTTGAATTTCTTCGAATATACAAAAGGAATGGAGGCATACATGAGCAATTTAGGGACATTAGGTATGGACAGACGAGGTTGAAATATATTATTCAAGAAACTATTTACATACATGTTGAATAAGAAGGAAGGATACGAATTATTTTTGAAAAATTGTAGTAAAAACAGAATTTCCTCGTGAAAGTTGTGCCAGGTAGAGGATAACATGTAGGCACGGTGCAAAAGTGTGAAAATACTATTTAATTTAAAACTGAAAGAGCAATTGCTGTAAAAGTTCGTACCTTGACCGGTAAATGTCTTTTTTCTAAAAAACACTAGTATTGAAACCTTGAGGAGTTCGAGTGATTAAAATATCTAAAAATGGAAGTTTATTATCGTCTTCGTGCTCAATTGTGAACTGTATATTTGGGTGTAAGCCATTAATATATTCTTGTTTTTAGACTTTGTGAGTTTTTTTAACTGAGTCTTTTTTAATTTTTATTCTTTGTATTTTACAGCCCTGATGATGAGACATGTGGTCTCGAAAATTTGGCCAATAAATTTACAATGCTACGATGGCTGTTTGCTGTTTTATTCCTACTGAATCTGCGGCGTTCTAGATGCCCCAATCTTCCAGTATATCTACGAACTAAATATGGGCAACAGATTCTACGTACCTACCGTCAGTTGGAGACGTCCCTTAAAAGAGGTCTGAAGGCTCCGCTGGATCTGGATTTCCTGTTATACTGCAGACTTAATAATATCACCCCTAACTTCGTCAAGTTCAAGCTGTACCGAGCCTCGCTGTATCACTCAGAATTCTACCTTGATAGCACACGACAACTACTGGACATCGAAATCAAGCACAAAGAAAAGCTATTTGCGAGGAACAAGGACACATCTGACTCCTTATATGATGTCTTAAAGAATGCTGTATCGTATATTGATTTTATTTATGTAAAAAATGTATTAACCAAAAATGTAAACACTTATTCTGTGCATGTACAAAATATTCATTCCAAGAAACTTGAACGATTGGGAATTCAGATCCCAAAATTTCTAGATTCCAAAAATACAGTTTTTAATTATTCTAGTTATGTCTTGTCTAAGAGAGAAGAGTTCCTACTGTCATTGGGTTTGGATTTTTGTATGCCAAATTTTAAACCTAACTTTAGTCAGTTTTACTTACCTATTGAAATTCTGTTTGGACAACTTTGGTCATTACAATTACCAGGTGATTTATCCAGTTTACAAAGATATATACAAACTATTGCTCAGAAAACATTTTCAAGATTGTCAACCAACTGGTTTCCTTTCTTTCGAAGAGATGACTATCAGCTACTGAAAAGCTTATCCAACAATCCAGACATTATCATTACTAGATCAGACAAAGGAAGAGGCATAGTGATTTTAGATAAAAATGAATACATACAGGAAATGGATGATATTTTAAAGGACAGAGCAAAGTTCATTGAAGTAGGTAACTCAACTTACCAACCAATCTTTAAGGTGGAAGATAAAATCAACAGGTTGTTGAAAGGTTTTAAAGATAATAATATTATAACTGAAAGTACCTACCAAGAATTACACTCTTCTGGTTCTTCATACGGAATTTTATATGGCCTTCCAAAAATACACAAAGATAATGTTCCTTTGAGACCGATTTTGGCTGCTTATAACACTCCCAACTATCAAATAGCTAAATATCTCGTACCAATGTTACAGCCTTTCGCCAATAATGAGTATTCCTTACATAATTCCGCCAGCCTTGTACCTGATATTTTACCCCAGGATGTTGACTTGCATATGGTTAGTTTTGATGTCACATCCCTCTTCACAAATATACCGTTGCAGGCGACGGTCGATATTATTTTAGAGAAAATCTTTTCTGTTGATGATTTTTTATTTCACGGCTTTAACAAGGACAATTTTAGAAAACTTTTAGAAATTGCAGTGCAGGACACTCACTTTATATTTAACAAGATAATTTACAAACAAGTAGATGGTGTTCCTATGGGATCCCCTTTAGGTCCAATTATGGCCAATGCCTTCATGTGCTCTCTCGAAGAACAAATGCTTGAAAGATGTTCCTCAACATGTCGTCCTCTCTTTTACAGAAGATATATAGATGACACAATTGCTTTATTTATATCTAGGGCGGATGCAGATAATTTCTTTGAATATATTAATGGCTTACACCCAAATATACAGTTCACAATTGAGCACGAAGACGATAATAAACTTCCATTTTTAGATATTTTAATCACTCGAACTCCTCAAGGTTTTAATACTAGTATTTTTAGAAAAAAAGATATTTACAGGTCAAGGTACGAACTTTTACAGCAATTGCTCTTTCAGTTTTAATGTTGCACCGTGCCGACATGCTATC
The DNA here is from genome assembly GCF_015104395.2 of Macrobrachium nipponense. Taxonomy (NCBI): domain Eukaryota; kingdom Metazoa; phylum Arthropoda; class Malacostraca; order Decapoda; family Palaemonidae; genus Macrobrachium; species Macrobrachium nipponense. The sequence continues at coordinate 33,078,512 of NC_087213.1, forward strand.
CTCTACCTGGCACAACTTTCACGAGGAAATTCTGTTTTTACTACAATTTTTCAAAAATAATTCGTATCCTTCCTTTTTATTCAACAAGTATGTAAATAGTTTCTTGAATAATATATTTCAACCTCGTCTGTCCATACCTAATGTCCCTAAATTAATTGCTTATGTATGCCTCCATTCCTTTTGTACATTCGAAGAAATTCAAACAAACACTGCAAGACTCAATTCGCAGTACATTTCCAGCTCTAGACATCAGATTATGTTAAAAAAATCCTAAGACAATTGGGTCATTATTTCACCATAAGGATAGGCTTCCTGCCTTGATGCGGTCTCTAGTGGTTTATTGTTTCACTTGCCCAAAATGTAAAGTTGGGAAATATATCGGAGCCACTAAGAGATTGCTCAAAGTCAGAGCTGATTCTCATCTTGGAGTTAGTCACCGAACTGGATGTCAATTAAAAACTAAAGAATTTTCCAATATAAGAGACCATTGTAAGAAATGCAAGACATCATTCTCTTATGAATGTTATCGCCCAAACACCCAATGACCACTCTCCATCCTGGAATCGTTAACTATTAAGCAGCTTGTTCCTTCCCTAAACAGCCAGAATTCTTCCACTGTCTTACATATCGCCTAAGTTGACGTCGTCATCCTGAATAAACTGAGAATGTCACTTAGTTCTTAGCTCAGATAGAGTAAGGTACAATACATTTTAACACCATAATTTTTTATATATACAATTTTAAAAGTTTTTTCAGTATTAGTTTTCCAATGTTTTTTAATAATGTTTTAGCTTGTTTTTGTTTGTTTTAAATTCAAGGTTCTTGTTTTTAGACTGTGAGTTTTTTTAACATTTTTTTTTTTTAATTTTTATTCTTTGTATTCTACAGCCCTGATGATGAGACATGTGGTCTTGAAAATTTGGCCAATAAATTTACAATGCTACGATGGCTGTTTGCTGTTTTATTCCTACTATATATATGTGTGTGTGTGTGTTTAATAGTAATGTATGTTATACATGTATGTTTTATATATATATATATATATATATATATATATATATATATATATATATATATATATATATATATATAGTGTGTACGAAATTTGGTACGTGTACGTACTTTGAAACCTTGTCGTTACTCCGGGATCTAGAAACGTAACGTCCTTCAGTCTCCAATATCACAGCGGTAAATAAAACTTTATTGTAATTTCATTTTCTTTACATTCATACGGTAAATTGGAATTATATTTAATTTTACAAAACTCAGTATGTAAAGAAATGCGAAAAATATTTATATATATCATGTCTAAGGGACGAAACGTCTTATGCACCACTTTCTGATTTCTTTGATGCCTCTACTTTTCGATATGAAGGTCTTATATATATTATTTATCTTCTTGTTCACCATCTCTTTTTTGCCTTTTCTTTAGTTTCTCAACTAGCAACTGATAAGCTGCATTTCTTTTGTTTGTCAGAATATTCTTTACTTCTTATATTGAACAGACTTTGCTACGACTTATAAATCTCGAAGAACCTCGTCCAGAACTCTTTTATCTTACGAAAGTCTAACATATTGTATTATATCCTCTTCTCTGCTGTTTTTTGGTAAATGAACCTCTCAGTTTATCAAGCCTCGTCGAAGACAGCACTCACGGGCAAACTATCAGTTCTGAACGACTTAAGCAAAAAAAACCCTTATTTGACTGTTGTGTCAAATCTCAACTGTCAGGTTTGTCGATCCCGCTTGACTCAAAAACACCCCACTCACGTTCAAACTTGCTTAAACTCCGCCTACCTTGATAGGGCATTACAAATCCCATCTAACGTGAGTGGCCGGCTGTAAAGGTCTAATAACTGTAGAATGGTAACGCTTGTTCCATGCTTATTTGCTTTGTTACAGAAGGCTTACTAAAATACATGCTGTCTATAAAGCATAAAGCATAGCTACTTATCTATCTATCTAATCTTCTTCTTTCACATTATCTATATCTAAGGCCCTGTCCACACTACCGGGCAGTGCCCGACAGGCAAACACTGTTAGGCCCCGTCCACACGGCCGAGCTTTGCTCGATGTGACGTCAGAAGCAGAGAAACCGCGGCAAAGTTCTGACTTTTCTTGCTGTTTCTAAGAACGCTTCTGACGTCACATCAGACAAAGTTCATCGACCAAAGCTCGACCGTGTGGACGGGGCCTTACCATACCCCGTTTCAAGACACAAGGTGGGAGAGTGATCGGCGGGCACAAATGGAGGTGATTAAAGATGGGGAAACCACGGGCAAACTAGCGAGTAACCCGCGAGTGTAGTTGAGTAAAACACCAGAAACTGACGTGTCCGGTGGTTTGTTTAACCAACGCTGGTGTCAAGCACAACAGGCTTCCAGGACCATAATTTACTGTTTATTATCGATCTCTCACTTACAAAAGGGTGTTCTAAGTATAAAGTCATCATTTCCGGCAAAGAAACTACAAACATTCACTGGTCAAGAGAAGAAATCATACAATTAATTGACTTGTACCGCCAACATCCATGCCTATGGAATGTCAAAAGTGACATGTACAAGGACAGAGCTAAACGTGTAGCGGCTTTGACAGCAATAGCCGCGGAATTACGCAAGACATGTGCTGTAATTACCACAGGGGATATAAAACGGAAAATAGAAACCCTGCGAAATCAACACAGACGTGAAATGCGATTAGTTGAAAACTCACGCAAGTCAGGAGCTGGGATAGGCGACATTTATATCCCCAGATTATGGTGTTTTAATGACCTTTCTTACCTTAATGATAGTGACACAATCAGACCATCTCTCTCAAACATAGATAATGCCACCAACGATACAGCTGAGGAGGAACATTCTGATCATGAGGTATGTACGGTGTGTGTCTGTCTGTCTCTTATTTTATTTATGCTTTATGATTTTAGCATTGGATTATCATATTGTGTTTGACATATCTCCTTTGGGTGTTTTATGCTATTCATAATTCTCAATTATCCATAATTCTCAATGATACTTTAATTTTTTTTATCTAATTTTAACTTATATATATATATATATATATATATATATATATATATATATATATATATATGTGTGTGTGTGTGTGTGTGTGTGTGTGTGTGTGTGTGTGTGTGTGTGTGT
>NC_087213.1:33084154-33086654 GCF_015104395.2 Macrobrachium nipponense
TCAGACAAAAGGATGCGTGACGATGCAGACGATGTTATGCGGGAAGCCTTCCACCAGCTGAGGGAATTGTCGTCTACACAGGACACTGCTGATGATTGTACTGCTTTTGCAACCGTAGTTGCAAACGATCTTCGACATTGAAGGGGGAAACCAAAATTTATGCAAAAAAGTAATTTTATGATGTTCTTTTCCTTGCTAAACTTTGTCGTCTTTCGTCGACATCAATGGTTAAAGAGTAGTTTTTCACATTTATATTACTGTTTATTGTTGATATAAATTACCATTACTTGTTTTTTTGGGAAGGGTTCGTCAGGATACACAATTTGGCATTATTCATAATTAGCATAGAAAATATAAGATTACTTGGTGTGAAAGTGATGTTATCATTAACCTTTAAACAAACACTCACCTTTAAATAATTATCTTTGAGAATTGCATATATGGCTTCACATGTCTCCGGTATAATTAGAGACAAACTCTGCTTTGATATCCTCATGGTATATTGCAGCGATGTATATGAGCACCCAGATGGTAAAAATCTGAGCGTTGCTTCCAGACGAGCTTCTGCACTTACACTCTGCCTCAAATTGGTATCCTGCTTTCTTATGTACGGTTCCACTTTTGCAAGTAGTGTATAGAAACTATTTACATCCATTCTCATGTACTTGATAAATTCATGCTCAGGTCCATGTTGGAGTTCACGTAATATAGTCACATGACTTCCCAACTCTCCTCTTCTACGCAACCACTCTTTACACCACTCTCTCTTCTGCGCTCTATCTTTTTTTTTCCTTTTTTCTTAAACACACTGCAAGTATTACTCCACACAGTGCTATTTTTTTTCTTTTCCACTGTGCTAGGCTTGGTGAGACCACCCTTGTTATTGCTTACTGAACCACCTAAACCCACCTATCCTGCGTTGTGGAGAAGACTACAGCAGCGTTGGTTATTTCCTCACCGAGTATTTCCTCATTAGTTTGAAAGAAAACGTGAGAGGTATACCTGACCTAAATTAGCTGATCTCTCAAATTCAGGAAGCATTACATGAAGAGTGAAATAATAAAACAATTTTATGAGTTTTTTTTTTTTTACATAATTACTGTTTTAGCTATACAGACATTTTATTTACATATCCAATACCATTTAAAGAAGTCGTCATTACTCATTTATTGTCCTACTCCTCCACCACCTCTTCCTCATTTACATCACCATGACTTCAAGTATTCAATCATAGATTTAGTCGGCGTAAACCTAGTGCAACCTCCAGCCTTTTTTACTGCTTCAGATACCATGATGATTGTGTGTGTGTGAGAGAGAGAGAGAGAGAGAAACAAGCGAATGAATGAATGCTCTGCATGTAAAGTTCTTTACTCATGTTATTCTATAAACCTGTTCATACAGTTTTGTTCCCCATTACAGAGACATGTATCCATAAACGAACAGAATATGTACATATCACATTCACAGTACCTACATCAAAATCATGTTTGTCTTAAAACAATCTTGTGCGTATATGTTTCCAAATAAAAAGGTATATAAATTTATTCCATAAAACCGAGTTGGGTAGGCTGTCTACCATTTTTTTATTTTATTTTATTTATTTATTTTTTGCTAGTAGCTCTAATAGGGAAAGAATGCATAAAACGTAATGAATGTTAAGAACGGAACACAATTTCTCTATAAACATCTTTTATGCATTTTAATTATTCATTATTCAATATCCAGTAAGTTAATAAGAAATTTATCTCCAGTAACAAATGCTTTCAGGAATGAAGAACATACAAACATCAAAGTACACTCAGTGAAATCTTAAATATAGAATATGTTTACATATGTATGCATGTGTATGTATGAATATAAGTATATATAATGTACTGTAGATAAGTTTGTGAAAAAAAATCTGTAGAAATGCCTTAATGCAGCTATAAGCGTTGAGGAAATATTTCCTCATGTTATCAGTTTGAGGGGGAATTAGGTACTCATATCCTCGTCTGATTGTCCCTAATTCAAATCTTCATCGTTAGCAGACGAATTTCCTCACTTTGGTAACGCTGCTACAGACGGACTTTGCCTGGTAAGGGCAGAGACCGTCGGGCTCTGCCTAACAGTATGAGCCTGAAAGGATACGATCATCTGGTAACATTGCTTCAGAAGCGAGAGAAATACAAACAGCGGGCAGTGTCTGCCGGGCTCTGCTCGACAGTGTGGACAGGGCCTAATACACACACACACACACACACACACACACACACATATATATATATATACATATATATATATATATATATATATATATATATATAGTATATATATATATATAATATCATTTGGTGATGTGTGTGTGTGTGTGTGTGTGTGTGTGTGTGTGTGGGTGTGTGTGTATGTATGTATATGGCACACGGAATTTCTCTAAACCAGTGAATCGAGAGTATATTCGTTTTCAGAGTCAATTAAACTATATAGGAAATCGCACATCAATCAAATTCTGTGACCTGTCTCT
>NC_087213.1:33091654-33094943 GCF_015104395.2 Macrobrachium nipponense
GGTACAACTGGAAAATCTTTTAGAACAGACTTGATTCACTTCTACGCAGTTTCAGCTAACAGACTTGGGACTTATATTCAATTCTCGAAATGGAGGAAAGAGGACAAATGGGGCTTTCCCTAAAACCCAGTATGGTTCCGTTGACCTAAGCAGTGAATTGTGTGTCTAGTTTCTAGTTGCCGTTTGTAGGTCACAGCGAGAGAGAGAGAGAGAGAGAGAGAGAGAGAGAGAGAGAGAGAGAGAGAGAGAGAGAGAGAGGACGTATATTCATTTCTCTATGAAAATATGTCATCAGATCGGAAGGTCCTTCACGAGGGAAGCATCCATATAAGATATTAAGTCTATCTCGCTTGGCATCTTTCTGCAGTGATGGATTTACTAAGCACATAAACGGACAAGCAGAACTAACACATACAGTCTTACAATAAAAAAATTTCTACACCCGCTGAATCACCTGAAAATATTCTCTCTCTCTCTCTCTCTCTCTCTCTCTCTCTCTCCTCGAAATTTCGCGTGGCTCTAATTTTCCATCTTTGCTTTTCAACGGACCATTCTAATTTTCTTACGTTTCTGATGCATTGTAGTCAATCACTGAGTCAGCTGAATTTGTTCGGTTCGTGATTAATAATAACTTGTAAGAACACATGCAATGGTTATGTCTCCTGAGAAGTATTTCAGGGGTATATTGAGAAGCGGACGACAACAAATAATTATCATACATACCAGCCAGTCCCTCATTTCCGTCTGATTCACATGATATCCAGCGTGTGCTGCAATGAACACCCTTTGTGTAATCACTGCCATCCCCAAAGTGATACCGAAGCAGTTGACCCTCCTCAGGCAAATTCCCGTTTATTCACCCCATTCTTCAAGTGGGGATACTTTATTAAAACGATGAATCAAGCGAGATTTAGCTAAGAGGTCTTCGGACCATTTAATAGCGCGTCACTCTGCAAAGCCGTGGCTACACAAGACCCTGCTCGGAGGAGGTGAGAGGACATCGAGAAGTAGCCTTATTATCCTTCAGCACCGCACAGAAATCCCAGTAATCCTTTAGGGGCCCCTCTTAGGCCTAGATGGCCACTTTAGACCCTCTAAGGAGTTAAAGGACAAGAGTGTAATATTGTATGAGGCTTGATAAAGTCCCGGACAAAGGGATGCTGGGATGTATTCAGCAAGCCCCGGATTCCAACAGATGGGGGGAACAGACCCCAGTGGCCAGTGAGGTGGGGAAGTGGCTATAGATTTATTTAGTTCTCCACTCTTTGCTGTTGTTTCTAATGAATTGAGGTCTGTGCTCGCATATGTTACTGTTATGTGTTACTCGAATATATTGGGGTTTTTAGATTCCTGGATGATATTTCTTTAAGCATTGAACAAAAACATAGTGACAAAAATATCAATATTTTTCTTTTGTTCAAAAGAACAAAATAACTTTCAACAGTTTATGAATGCTTTTTTTACAAGTAAAATTTGTCATTATTTTACACTGAGAAATAATTCTTCCCTAATTGTGACCAGGGTGCTCATTAAAATTAATAAATTTCCCGTTGCTATTGTTTTTCATGGAAGTGCCAACAGTTCAAGGATTATAATGATATAACTTTATTAAAAAATTTTCCAGAGTAGAAATTTTTATACCAATGCAGTCTGGGTTATCGTTTTGTTTCTTTTTAATATAATGACAAAACACAAAATATGAAATACAGTGGAAAACGTAAAACGTTTGATTTACATGACCACTTTTTATGACACTCACTATTCAGCCAAAAACTGAAAAAGGATGAAATTCCAATGATTGCTAAATAATCACCTAAGCAGCTTATATCCATATCAGAGAGACCACTACAACTAATGACACAAAGATCAAATTTCGTAGTGTAATATTTCATGGCCATTACAAACTTAAAAAAACGGATACCTTGTATTTTCATCACATATGTTTGCTTCTGATCGAAAAAATATTTTAATGGCGCTTTGCTATTACGGTGTTTAAATAAGGTTTCGAAAATAAGTTTTCATTTTATTAATATCCTGATTCCATAATGACCTACGTAAGGCATGTGTTACACACACACAAACACAAATATATATATATATATATATATATATATATATATATATATAATATATATATATATATATATATATATATACATATATATATATATATATATATATATGTGTGTGTGTGTGTGTGTGTGTGTGTGTGTGCATGTGTATACGTATGTGAATTTATGTATGTTAACATATGTGATACACTAATTGAAGCATAATTAAAAAGGAAGACTGGGAGAACGGGAAAAAGAGCAGCCGCAATACGAAGGAAATGCATATATATTTTCTGAATAATTTGTATTAATTACCTTGTTATTCAAAAACACTATTTGAAAAAAATTACATCCAATATTTAGGAATTCGTCGTGATGCCATCCTTTATTGCGAAATGAGTAATATTTCATGCATTATTCCATTGTTGAACTCTGCTCTTAACCGTTACAGTTACGACATTAAGAACGTGATGGTTATAACATTTTTCCTTCTCAAAACTATCCCTGATCGCAGGATGAAGTGGTGATGTTTTTCAGTTGCAATCTGACTTGGAGTTGACTGAAGTAAAATGGGAGAAATATTGTTACAAAAAGTACATTCAAATTAGAGTTTTGGGATATTAATGGTTTTAGAGAGTAGTCACTTGAAATTCCACACTCTAAAATGACAAGTGTAAAAAGGCATTCCAACAGGATATTTTAGTTAAATTCATGAATTATTATAAATGACAACGTGTACAAGGACATGATTTTACATTAACATGTAACAGAGGAACACTGTTTTCGCCAGAACATTTAATCCCTTGATTTGAATGCATGGAAGTCCGAGTGAAATAACATGTGAAATGGAACCTGTTTCCGTATGAGTACTTTATCGTTGAAAATACACGCGATGGGCTAAATCTATGAAGAAATTAATTTATGTTATCCACGAAGTATTCATGAAATGCCCAGAAATAAGATTTTGCGTTTGATAGCTACGGGAGTCGTTCGTGTTACTATCGATAAGAATATGGCACACTAATTCATTAATAAGTTGTTATAGAGAAGACTTTACCTGTTGAGAACTGTATTTGCATAGTGATGTTCGTCAGAAGTGACTACAAAACGGTTTGAAAATTATCTTTAGGAACAAATTACTAAATTAAATCATTCATCTCTCTCCCCCCCCTCTCTCTCTCTCTCTCTCTCTCTCTCTCTCTCTCTCTCTCTCTCTCTCTCTCTCTCATACACACACA
>NC_087213.1:33095443-33117943 GCF_015104395.2 Macrobrachium nipponense
TACACACACACACATGCACGCACGCACACACGCCAGATTGAGAAAAAATAAAAAAAAAACCATTTCAATGGAATCTATATAAGTATTGCAAACCGCAACAAACTTAGCAAACATCTTTATTATAGCATTTCTCTTGTATTGCCTATCAGGAAAATACAAGAACGAAAATGTCCTACACTCTAGTCATAGTAACAGATGGTATGGGTAAATGAATCAGCTTTCATTATCATTATCTTTGTTCACCAATATTTCCAAAGCATAGCTCTTAACGAACAATGTCTCATGAAAGACTTTATTGTTCGTTTTACGTATATGGCCAAAAAGTAAATGTGCTTTTAGGCCAAGCTGAACTTAATTAGGGCTCTTTCTAATGAATGTATTTTTCATTCACTCTTTAATTCATCTCTATCATTTTCCATTATATTATGCAAAATAAAACTGTCCACCATAACGACTAATTAGTATGGCGTACACGTTAATAGAAATATATTTTGTGGAAAGAGACGAAGACATTAAACTTCAATCTGGTATGTCATCTCAGCTGCTTCCCGTGTCATCTTCGATAGATCTATTTAAAAAAATTCTTTACTCATGTACGGGCCTTCACAATTTATTCTCTTTTCTATATAATTACAAATATTCAGTCGATTTAAATTCTCCTGATTCAAGTATCTATAACCGGCGTTAATTCAGTTTAACGATTTTCATCGTTGGTAATAAAGGGGTTTCACAAAGATGTAATAAATCAGACACACAATTCTTTCTGTTTGTTTTCCTCATTCTTATTACGTCCATAGGTTGTATCTTGTGTGTTTGTCATCAAGGAATCAGCGTAATTATATACTAAACAAAATATTCTTTGAAGAGGATACAACTTTGGGTGTTTTCATATACAATTTCCAAATTTATTTTTTTGGAAGTCGCCCACCTGAACAGATATTATTTTGCCATTATCATTCCCACTGACGGGAAAACCTACACTCTATGGATGCTGCTTGAATGGGGAGAAGCATAGGAAATGTATTTATCAGAGAATTCGTTAATTACTGGCAGGCTTCAAATGGATGTAGTGATATGGTTAGTCCAAAATTTTTGTTACCGCTGTAAGTAGCCATTTATCTTGTATTACGTGAAAACCATATATATATATATATATATATATATATATATATATATATATATATATATATATATATATATATATATATACATATATGATATATACATATATACTATATACATATATATACATATATATATATATATATATATATATATATATATATATATATATAGTATATATATATATATATATACTTTAGGGCACAATTTTTCACGGATACAACATTCATTGAATAGAATGGCTTTTTCACTGTTAACCAGCTTTTTTGAAATTGCGTCATATTTTCTAATTATTTTCTTCACTTCATTGTTCAGGTTACTAATGGACACATAATGGGGTTCTTCCATTTACTCCAGTATTTTTACACGCGACAGCTGTTTCGTCAACCTATAATCTTAAACAACAACATATTTGTATCAGTACGCTTGATCACGTCAATGCGTTTTGTGACGTCATGAGGACGGAAAGGTAGTACAGTTGCCAGAGACCTAATTTTAAGTATTTACAAACAAAAGACTATAGTGAAACATAAATAAGAGAAACAAATAAATATGTTAACAGGAGAAGTTATATCAAAGTAGAAAGTAAGTTATTATATACGCATTATACATATATATATTAATTACATATATGTTTAATTCACTGAATGTCAGTGTGCGTCCCTGTCCGCGTGTGGTGTTTTGTTCCCACGCGGTTGAAGGGCTGCCTTCTAAAGGAGGGTAAGGATCTTTCTGCCTCAGGTTGGGACGTTGCATGGCGATGCTGACTGCTTCTGATATTAATAAATGGCTGTAGTTGCCTTACTTGTGTATTATTTTTGGTGTTTGTGAGAAGTTCTTGTAGGGATGGTTTTATTTATTGTGGGTATCCACAAAGCACTGGTGAATGGCACCTTGGTTTCTATGGGCCTGCATGCGTCGTTTCAGTGTAGTGGTTGTGTGTCCGATATAGTATTTTTGGGGGGACTGACATTGCTCGTCAGCACAGAGCAAATTGTATACTATATCAGATTCAAACCCCTTTCTCCGTCGATGGAGCCGTACTATTTTTCATTACCAGTGAGGCAGTAAGGTTCAGCTTGCTGTAAATTCTTGGTGTTATTTTGTTATATGGCGCTAGGGGGGTGGTTCTCTTTGCAGTATACCAAGGATGGCTTTCCTTTCATCTTCGTGGTGTTTGTTGTATGATATCTGATGATATATCACTATTTCTTTGTCTTTGTCTCGTGTGTTGTCCCTCGGGGTCGGGTTATGGAAAGCCTCTAAATCTCTTTTTGACAACTTGCTGGATCATGTCATCTCGGTGCCATTCACCAGCACACTGTGGATACCCACCCACAATAAAATCCCATCCTTACAAGAACTTATCACAAACACCAAAATAATACACAAGGAAGGAAACTACAGCCGTTTATTAATTATCAGAAGCAGTAAGAAATAATTATCGATTTCAAGGATATCTATAGATCGCATTCGGTCATGTTCCAGAAGCAAGACCCTACTAAGACTTAGAGTCCTTGGCAAATGACAACACCGCTTGAGTTTCTCACATTTGAACCTTCAGATTTTCGAGTTTCAACTGTAACATCGTTCCTGGCAGTAGACGGTTAACAGGTGTTCGCTCAGTGATCATTCCTCCTTAATTTATCGTAGAGTAATTGGTCTTCCAAAATTTTAATAAAATAAAAATCTTGTTGAGCTCGCGATTATAGTAGACTACAGCTGGCGCTTGAGATTTCCATCGATTGTTGTCACGTTGGTTGGTCAAACACCGGGCTTCTGCAAGGTAATACTGGAACATTACTGTATTATTTTTACATTATTAATTCTAGGCTAGCCCCTGAGGGTTAATTACATTCGAACCCCCAACTTAATAAGTAACCCAGATACTATAAGAAACACTAATGATAGATCTAAGCCCTTATTCCGCGACGAACTAGACTATGCCAGTTAACGTTTTTCTAAACAGTTTTTACCGCCTGAACAAGAATTTAAGATAATATTTTTTTTCGGCCGGCTGTAATTAACGTGTAATTTACCTTTGAACATTTGTACCTACAGAAAAAACAAAGTCCTTCATGTTGTTGTCCCTCTGTCGTATCACCTATTTTAATGACTCCTGTTCGTTCGTTTGTGTGCTGCGCAGTCTCGAATTGTCAGCTGAAACTACACCTTCCGAATGACGTCACGAAAAAAAACTCCACCCAAAAAAGTGACATTCATTATAGACAATATCCAATCACAAATAAGCCCGTTTCATTTTTCTCTGAAACAAAAGAAAGCATAGTGTTTCAGCCAATGACATATAATGTTACCAAGTCGTAAATTTTTTTGCAAATACACCTATTTTCTCCAATTAAGCGTTAGTTGCACTAACGCCATGAGTGAATTAGCAACGACCACCGTCTACGCTTTGATTTTGTTCCCCAGGAAGAAACTTTGAACACCACCCCACTAGTGTGTGGAAAATTTACGTGAATTATCGAGATTTCATAAAACTATTTATGGGCCTATAGAAAGGCTCATAACTTTTACCAAACATCATGGTTTAATCAAGAGTGCAAAACATATTTTGCCCGACTTGTAAGGAAAGTGAATTCTTGACTCCAACAAAAAAGCCTTTCGGTGCGATAAAACCTAAGTAAGGTAAGCTATTTCCTGTATATATTTTTATTTTTAGTATCGAAATATGAAATATGTGATTATTGTGTCAAAATATGCTGGAGTATTGTCTCTGTTAGCCTAATGGCCGCTCAAATTTTTCGCAATTGTCATGAAGTGTGCAGGGTAAGGTAGTGCCCTTAAGGGGGGGGTCGCAGGGGGGGGCGAAGCCCCCTCCGCTAGGCCTAGGTAGAGGTACGGTGCTCTAGGTTAGGTTAGGGTTTGGTTTGGTTTGTTTGGTTAGGTAGTGCCCTGGAAATCACTTTTCTCCTGCTTACCCCCCCACCCAAAAACCCCGGTTCCCACTGGGGTCCCCCAAGATTGTTAGATGGGAACAAGGGTGTAATTGCTTGATGCCACCAATATTAATGATCAGTTTAAGCATAATCAATAAAAAATACATCGGAAAAATATATATTCTTCTGCAAACAGAGACGGAGCTCTCCTTTAGATTTACCGTCTTCAGAGGTAAATTACGGTTTAATTACAGTCGACCGAATGAATAGTACTTTAAAAAATTCTTGTTCAGCAGGTATAACATAGGAAAACGTCAATTGCCATAGTCTATTGTACCGCGGAATGCGGGCTTAGAATTACCACACTAATTTCCAAAGAATTACCCGACGCGGAGTTATTACCTAGATTACCCTGATATTGTATATTGTTCTGAGGATTTTCGAATTTTGCTGCGTGTTTAGTCTCTTGCAACTCTCTGGCAGTCTAATTTGACGTAAAGTAACTTGACGTGAGTAAACGCCCAAAATTTTTCAAGATTTAGAGCAAGGGTATTTTCACAGAAGCAGTTCGCACGGACTCCAAGGAACGTAACCGCGGATACAACATCCACTAGGGATTGGGGGGCCGTCCTATGTATTTTGCCGTGCTTAGTACTGGCCCCTGAGGGTTTAATTACAGTCGTCCGAATAATATTACTTAAAATTCTTGTTCAGTAGGTAAAACTGCATATAAAAACCGCAACTGCCATAGTCTAGGCCGCCACGGATAAGTACCCTAGATCTACCAGAGCAAGTTAAGCACACCTCTAAAGCTCTTTGTCTTTTCTAGGATGTTTTTGGTTAGTCTGATTGAGTCGCTGTTCTAACGGTTTAGCTTCAAGCATGATAAAGCTGCCTCTCTTTAGCAACAGGTATGTAGGAGGGAGTTTTCTTCTGCCATGTTTAGTTTGGCATTTATTTTTTTAAGTTTTGAATATTTGTAAATGAATTTATTTTGGCATAAATTACTTTCGGTAAAATTACAGTTTTCAACCATTATGGGAAAACTGGGATAAAAATATATTTGTTGCATCAAAAATAATGTAGTTCAACAAAGGATTTAACATTTATTTTGACTGCAAACCTATCCGACTTTAGAGATTTAACCTAATGTAAGTTGGAGTTAAGAAAAAAAACGATTTTTCCCAGAAAAAAGGTAAATTCCGATCCAAGGAGCAAGGCCGAACCGTTTTTTCAAGTTATTAACGGCGAAAAAACGGCAAAAAAACGACCAGATTGTGGTGTTGCACATCGCATAGAAAACATGAGGAAAATTTGAATAAAAAAGAAACTAAGAGTTACTCTTACACACAAAATCTAAGCATAACCTACTACTTCAATTATGGGGGATCCCAGTGGGAAGCAGGGTTTTTGGGTGGGGGAGGAGGAGGAAAAAGTGATTTTCGGGGCACTACCGAAACCTAATACAACCACCTAACCTTACCTAGGGCCCTGTACCCTACCTAGGCCTAGCGGGGGGGGGGGGCTCCGCCCCCCTGCCACCCCCCCTTAAGGCCACAGTGATTTTCGGGGCACTACCGAACCTAATACAACCACTAACCTTACCTAGGGCCCTGTACCCCTACCTAGGCCTAGCGTGGGGGCTCCACCCCCCCTGCCACCCCCCCCCCTAAGGCCACTACCTAACATCCATCAAACCAAATCCAAAGTGATGGTAACTGCTGTATACATCTTATACTACCACCATTATAAATATACTCTATAAATTAATGAAGCTTACCTTAAACTGTTGGTTGATAAAGATGTGCTGCTGCTTTGAGGAAAAAGTGAAGCCGTTGCAAGGTTCCCTGACATGCAACTTAAGTAGGAAGTGGCCAGGTACCCGACGACGCCCACATTGGCAACTGCAAACAATCGGTAGGAAATCGAAGGTCTGTCAAAATTAATGCCAGAAGGGCCAGCCACTGCTCTGCCATAGGTACAGGAAGACAATATGCCGTTTTTTTGCTTCATTATCGAGTATTCAGTCAAACAAGGATACCAGTGGCACACTAGACAGGTAACTTTTTTACTCCGCTGAAATGCTAGTGAAAACTTAGTTTTCGACTAAAGTCGTTCGTAATTGGTTATGAAACCCATGACGTCATAACGATGTCACACCTGTCAGCCAATAATGAGTAACTGGAACTGCTTTTGGTTTGCGTAAGAAAGTAAGTTAGAGGCTCATTAAAAGTAAACATTACCGTAGAGGAAACACCTCTCCCGACTCAGGAAAAATTCGAGGTAAAAACTTAATTTTTTTTTTCTCTGTAAGTATGCATTAGCGACAATAATGTATTGAGAAGAAGTGTTTTGTTATCACGTGCTTTACTGGGGAAAAATATCAATATAATAGATTTTTTCCCATAATGGCTGAAACTGTAATAATACCCTACTTTCGCTTTCGTAATTTATTAGCTTTTGTAAATTTCCTTGAACTTCTTTTATAAATTTTACGTTTTTTAGTATTTTTTAAATGTCTAACATCCTAAATTTGTTTACTGATTTTTGTAATTTTTTAAATTTCTTCAATTTGTTATAGTGTTCTTGAATAGTGTAAACCTCAATCTTTATCCCTCCCCTACCCCTTTAGGAGCGGCCCCTGCCCCTGGAGGGGTGGGGTGGGGGAGCCCCATGTTCTGGATAGAAGGTCGTGTGGCCTACTATGCAGATTTCTTGGGTGGTTTATTTTATTTCTCCAAATAATCAATTTTTTTCTCTAATCAAACTTTTTTCAGGTGATTTTTTCAGGTGATAAATACATACCTGAGGTATTGCTTAGTTTTCTTGTATATCTAAATGTGCTAGGCTATCTCCTACAGTTGAGTTTTGCAGAAGCTCCCTAAGGTTTTAGGAATAAGAATATTTATACCATCGAACTCCAATATTCAGCATTAAAATAACAAATTTATGCATAGATCTGGTGTCTTGGTATGTTTTACTTTAGAATTCTGCAGAAAATGGTTGCAGTTTGTGGCTAGGTTAAGTCAATAAGGTTTTTGGCCAATATCCATAAAGGCCTTGCTCGAATTTAAATAAACATGCTAAAGTTTTGCGTTAAACTTAACAGGATTTTTACAGGATTTGAACTTTTTAGTTACTTCTCGCAACCGGAAATTTCGGGTTGTCGGGTTATAAGAATCTCACTAAATGTACAGGTTATTGACGGTGTTAGGGCTTGCTTACCCCTTAGTCACTAATCTCTTGAAAACTGTTAAAACCTGCAACATTTTCCCCAGACAGAGATTATGTTCAGAATAGTTTGTATTTCTGCTGTTTGCAAATTTTATTAGTTTCCATGAAGCTTGTCAGAGACTATAGCTAAGAACTATCGGCTCCTGTTAAGGCTTTGTTGTAGAGCAATTGATACCAGGACCATTCATTTCAGGAAAACTCATATCGGACAACAAGTACCTGGGCAATTAATATCTAGGAAAAACTAAAAGATATAGATACATAGGACTACTCATAACAGGTGTAAACATTTTTACTGAATTATTGATAGTGAATAAGCAAACTTTAGTTTATATGCTTAACAGAGATCATTTTGCTCTTTAATTATTGACTAGCATCCTTTATTATAGTTAATTAAATAGCTTTTCAACGAAATTGCTTATTTTTTCATTTTCACTTGTCTAATCGTCAACTTTTCTTTTTCTGTGTTTAAAAATTTTTCTTTGTGCCCTCACATTGGCATATATAATAAAAAATCGGCTAGGAACTTGAAAGCTTTTGGATGATAACCACGTATATAATTTGCACACAGAATGCAAGATGCAAGAGAGTATGGGCCACGTGGATCAAAGATATGCAGAGCGCGCGTTCAGACGATGGCTGAGGAGGACCCATTAGAAATAATATCTTCAACAAGGGAACACTTATCACAGCCCTTTGGGAATGAAGTGAAATCGGGAATTGTCATCTGTTCTCTAAAGATAGTGCTTACAGCACATGCTGCTGCTGCTTTTTTTTTTTTTTTTTTCCTTTTTTTTTTTTTTTTCCTTTCTTTTTTAACCAGGGACTGAAGTTGTCTCGTACGAAGGACTGTCTGACGTTGATAGTTTGTTCCAAGAAGTGCCGTATTTTGAAGTAACTTCAATATGACTCGAAAGAGTAGTAGGCGTGGAAGACATCGTTTGGCTCCAATATTTCCAATTGAAATGTGGAAATATTTTAGGACCTCACCTGGCATGACTGGAACTAATAATAGCTTTGAAGGTTCATAATGCCTTACAAATTTAAATTTCATGACAACATCCGAACATCTGGAAATTAATACACTTAAGTTGGAGGCGATTTTTGGATTATGTACAAAGTTTACGAGGGATGTAAATCACATCAAAACAGGTTTACAAAGAGTGCAACAAGCGACAGAACTTTACTTTTAAAGTATGATCCACCCCAGAAACTGGCATATAATCTGCAAAATATTTATTTTTAGTAGATTATTTTCAAGTGACTAATCTTTAATGCTAGTTTCATTGTTCCCCAAAGAGTAGTTTTTTCTTTCAAAATGTGTTTTTTTTCTTGATATTCCTTTCAAAATTAAACCTTTAAATTTAAACTTTTTGAGTTTTCCTACATTCAGTTATCCTAGGTATTTCAACTGTCAGGTATGAGTTGTCTGATGTATAAATTTTATGGAAATGAGTTGTCCTGAAATCCGTTACACTGGCAACGGTTAACAAGACTGCAAGAAAGCATTTTTATATTTAAAGTATGGATATTTTAAGTTGTGGGATATGTTTTTAAATAGAATATTGATATATCTGTTAACTTTTGAGTGGGGTGTAGTCACGTTTGTCAGTATGTTGATTATTTTGGATGCTATTAATTAACACGTAGCATAAGCAGTGTAATAAGTTTTTTACTCTGATACAGGCAATGAGTTTTAACACTAAAAATATAGGCAATGAGTTTGTTACATAAATATAGACAATGAGTCTGTTACATTATAATATATGACTACTGAGTTTGTTACATTATAAATAAAGGCAATATGTTTGTTACACTTTGAATACAGGTAATGAGTATGATACTCTATGAATGCAGTCACTGATACGGATGAAATACAGGCGTCGAGTTTGTTACTCGATGAATACAGGCACATACTTTTTGTTTATGAACTGAGTTTTTTCTGAACACAGTGTTACTATATGCATACTACCAATGTTTTTTGCTCATCAAACCCTTGTTTTGAGATTTTTAACGCTTGTGTTTGTTATAAAAATCTTTGTTTCTTATTCCATTAGAAATCAAATCTCGCGATTTTACAGTTTTAAACCTTAATCTTTAGAGTATCAATTCCAAACTTGTTTGTATTTCCACTGAACTCTCAATTTCTATTTTAATTCATTATCATGTCGCTGAATGACCCTGTGCGTCCCAGTGCTTGGCTTTGCCTAAATCACATTACATTCCTTTTACTCAAATACAGGCAGTAATGTTACTCATGCATATGCAATGAGTTTGGAGGTTACTCTGAATACTGGCAACGGGTTTGTAACGCTACTCATGAACACTCGGCAATGGTTTTGTGATGTCATCCATGGACGTGGGCAACGAATTTATTTGCCATGAATCCAGTCAAATGCGTGTTAGGATACACAGACAATCGACACAATGATTATGATGCTGTTCATGAAACTAAGCACTGAAGCACCGTCCACACGGTCGAACTTTGCCCGACGAACTTTGTTCGATGTGACGTCAGA
The DNA here is from genome assembly GCF_015104395.2 of Macrobrachium nipponense. Taxonomy (NCBI): domain Eukaryota; kingdom Metazoa; phylum Arthropoda; class Malacostraca; order Decapoda; family Palaemonidae; genus Macrobrachium; species Macrobrachium nipponense. The sequence goes on from NC_087213.1 coordinate 33,105,216, forward strand.
ATCTATTTGACGTCAGAAGCTGGAAAAGTCAGAACCTTATCCCTGTTTCTCCGCTTCTGACGTCACTGGAACAGAGTTCGTAGAGCAAAAATTCGATCGTGTGGATGGGCCTTGAGACAGCGCCTCAGTGGCATGATCGTATAGTCTTGGCCTGCCACCTCGGTGGCCGCGAGTTAGATTCTCGGGCATTCCATTGAGGAGTTAGAGATCTTGTATTTTGGTAATAGAAAGTTTCATTCTCGTTATTCAGAAGTCACATAAAGCCGTTGGTCCCCTTGCTGAATAACCACTGGTTCCATGCAACGTAAAAACACCATACAAACAAACAAACTATGAACTGAGACATTTCGTGCTAGTCTTGAATAAGATCTGCCCTTTGTGGGGCTCTTAACATCAACGGTAACTGTGAGGCTTCCTTGAACAGTGCGTTGTGGAACTGTATCAATATAAGAGGTATGAAGATAACATAAGAGTTGGTTGCTTTGTTGGTGCCAATTGATTTAGTGAATGTGATGCTGTAATGAGCGTTAGTGTTCGCTAAGCTAGCTATGGCAATCAGGTGTTTGATCCTATGTGCTTTATAGCCCCTGAAGTTTTTAAAGGTTCATCAGGCAGTTAATGCAGTTAAGGCGTTAATAATCACATTTTCAAATACACTATACTAGGGAAGGAGCTGTCTTTTTGTCTTTTTAAATTAGTGGCCAAAAAACTGATCTATGTGATTTAATCATTAACTCCGTAACAAAAGTTCACGCTACACAACTTCGTTGCTTTATCTTAAAGTTTAGCGCTTTAACTTTCACCTGTATTCTTGAAAAATAATAGTATGTGGAGTATCTTGATTTTCAGCAATAGCATAAGTTTCATAAACAGTGTTGTTATACAAATTTTGAGTAGTTTCTATGTATGGTGAGTATTATTGAGTAGAAATGCATATTCATCATATGAAATGTACGAGATAATCGTACTCTTAGTTACAAGTTTTCAGTAGGTAATAACTTGTTTTTGTTTTTGGGAATTGATTGGAGAAACGTAACTCATAATGGTTTTCATAGGCTAATTATCCTTAAGATAATGATATCGTGCTATTTCAAGAAATATTCGAGTTATCGTTCTGTTTACGGAGTGGTCGAGTAATTACCGTAAGAACATTTTCTGCTGCAGAACATTGTTTTTCTGTTACATGTGTCAAACTTGCTGGAGGAGCAAGAATTTAAGAATGTGCAGACCCGGGGCGAATTTGCCAACCTTTCAGTGTTAGTCTGATATTTTCTAGGGATCCAAAAGATGTCGACAAGATCGATGTAGGCTTCTATTCATTGAATTTCTGAATTTTCCAAGCTTTTCATGAAAATCTTGGTAGGTTTGTAAGTAGGTTTTCTCGGATATTCTTCATTCTCAAACCTACCATTTGCCTGTGTATCATATATATTTTCGCCTAATAAATAATGGCTCATTAGTTTTCGGTTCTTAACTACTTCCTCGGTATTTTTATGGGGGAAGTCTTGTTTTATCATTACTACTAATTACACATGTTGAAGGTTTAAAACGACTTAATTTTGAAATATACCAGACTGTTTAACAGTATTCAAGTGTAAATGAATACACGTGTGAAATACCAATATCAAATTTTAAACGCAAGCGAAATAATGTAAGCCACCCTCGTGGAATTGTAAAAAATTCCATTTGTTCAACACTTGCTGTGGAAATATGGTTTTGAAGACTCAAATGCCCTTAGCTAATTCGTGGGACAACGAGCTGAAAGCTGACTCCATACTAATAATGAATAAATGTACAGTACCAAGAGCGCCGTTATATGTACGATTCGGAGCCCCCCAAAATTAAAATGGCATAATTTTTTTACTTTAGAAAAATGTGTAATTAGCGGGTAAAACTAAATATCAAATTTGTTTCATGGAGTTAGTACAAAGACATTATTTCCATTCATTGGTATGAAAATTTGATAATGCGATGGTCAGCCACACTTCCACGGGCAAATGTATTAAGCTACGTGGCTAAATATAGGATTTAATGCAGTGAAAAGAATTTTAAGTTAATAGATTTTTTTTATCTGAAATATTGAAGTAAAATTCCTATTAAATATTGGGCGACGTTTGTTTTTAAGTGGGGCAGGGGGGAGGGGGACGGTAAGGTGGGTGGTCGTTTTGGCAAACAAATCGGGTTGACGACATAAAGCTTTTGAGATGCAAAGTTTCTTCTGCCAAAAACTTTTAATAATATGTGTTAACGATTTCCATTAATAGGTCACTTCGATTCTGAACAACCTCAGAAGTTCCAGCGCTTTCCTTTTTGCCGAAATTACATGTTCCATTCAATGTAATGCGTCACTAATATAGAATAATGCCACATATTTTCACATTACCCATGAAACTCCCGCAGGGTGGTAGTGCCGCCAGTGTAATTTATGCGGTTCATTGTAGGCATTACTTAAGGCTCTTTGCAGCGTCCATTCATACAACCCCTTTCGTTCCTTTTACTGTACTTACGTTCGTATTCTCTGATATCTTTCCTGCCACTCTTATCAATTGTTTCATAATGCAACTGCGATATTCATCCCCTTTCAAACCTTTCTGTTCTCAGTTTTTCCCTTTCATTGAACCCCGTAGGGGGTTAGTCCTGTCAGTGCACCTCATTCGGTGCAATGTAGGCATTACTTAAAGTTCTTTGCAGCGTCCCCTTCGCCCCTAGCTGCCACTACATTCTTTCCTTTTACTGTACCTTTATTCATAATCTCTTTCTTCCATCTTACTGTTCACCCTCTCCTAACAATTGTTTCATAGTGCAACTGCTTTGAGGTTTTCCTCCTGTAAACACCTTTCAAACCTTTTACTGTCAATTTCCGTCTCAGCGCTGATTGGCCTTATTTGCCCCAGTGCTTGGCATAATGCTAAAAATCTATATGAATCAAACCAAATCCCTTTCACTGAATGACCTTATACGTCCCAGCTCTTGTCTTTAGCTTAAATGCTATATTATATCCTATTCTATCCATGAAAGCAATTAAAGACAATTAATTCTCAGGACTGGTTGTTTAGGATAGTAACTATTACGGATACTATTGGCCGAGTGAGTTTGTGAAATTGACACCGAATGGGGGATAAGTGACCAAAATAGTCGAACTTGGTGATCAAAGACGTTAAGGGGATCTTAGCTTGACTGGCGTTAGATATGGAAGGCTTCGTGTGGATGAATCAAAAGAAATGGTATTTGTGTTAGTGGGTCTCTTTAATTGCTATCGTTTCTGTTTATTACATGAAAATTGTAAACTACTTGAAGGAATTTGTAAGTTATTGAATGAAGTAAAATACAGGTTATAAAAACTTACGGTACCTAGGCCCCATATTTTACAAATGTATTCTCAATGCGGTTTTTAATAAACTGGTTGCTCTATAACAGAATGATTGTGATTGCATGTTATTGCCTTTCCTTTTAAATACCTATAGTTAATTGTAAAGAAACGAATCTGAGAAACTGGCGGTACTACCAGGCACGAACAATAAGCATTATCGTGAAGAAAGAAAAACTACATTTATGGAGGTCTGTTTTTACTAAATCGTAACGTCGTTTAATATGGGTCGTGCTATAAAGGCCAATAGATTTGCTAAGCGAGCTTCATCGTAGCTGAACGATCTTTGAGGGGAAAAACCGGAAGGAAAAGAAAAGAGTTAATGAATTGGAATATAGAATTTAGGCTAAAAGCCAAGCGCTGGAAAACCTATGGAGTCCATTCAGCGCTGAAAAGGAAACTGATAGTAAGATGGTTCGAAAAATATAACCGGATGAAAGCCTTGCAGCTGCACTGTGAATTAATTGTTAAGGAGGGCAGAAAGGCAGATGGAAGAAAGAGAATATGAAGGGAGATAGAGAAAAAGGAATGAATGAGCCGAAGGGACGCTGCAAAGAACCTTAAGTAATCCCTACAGTGCACCACGTGAGGTGCACTGATGGCACTACCTGCTTACCAGAGAGTTGGGGAATTTGCAACAAAAGGCCTTGCAAATTCACGACAACCTGGGTACTTATGCCATCCCTTTTTTTCTCCAAATTCAGAAAATTAGACAATGACAGTACTTATAGGTTTGGTTGGTATTGGTACTGCAGGCCCTTCTTAGCTTTCGCTCTGACCAGAGCATCAATATCCACTGATGACCTTCCCCTTTTTTTCTTCACAAGTCTTTCCTTTCAGTAGTAAGCAATCTGATACATCTAGCTTGAACTTGAATGATACTTGTACCATGTCCCGGCCTTTTCATTTGTGAATTAGAGGGCATTTTGTAGCCAGAAACACGATTCAGTCAAGCAGTCCCAAGTAAACAAATAACCTGTTTCCATAGTGTAATTTGCAGAAGGGATATGCTGAATCAATTGCTAAAGTATACTTCATGCCATACTCCTTTAGGTATTGGCTGAAGGAGATTAAAGATAATGTTACCGGAAGTTTACAGGTTTGGTTGATCTGGGACAGGGCCTATCTTCCCTGTGTAAATTCTGAAGTTGTATTCTAAACCAATAATATTCCATCAAGAATGGTGCTTGGAATTTTTTAGGTGATAATCTCAACTATGTGCCTTATTTTGTATAATTTGTTTTGACAATTATCTGGGCGACTCTGGTAATCATTGCAGTTAAGATTTCTCGTTACTCTATCAAATCTTTGAAAAGCCATAACATCTGCTACTTGTGGGAACCTCAGATGTGATCCCCAGTACAGTCTAGCACTTGGAAGTTTTACTTTGCTCATTATGTGCAACATCGCAAAAAACTATTCCAGCTCACTCATTGTCAATTTCACTGGTTTGTTAGATAATTGTGAATTACATATTTGCTTGTGAATTACATATTTGCTTGACTCTTCAACTGACAAAGCTTTGACGATATTATTCTAAGTTAATCTTCGAAATATATTACAGAGCTTCTGACTGTACCATTATTAGCATAGTCTTGGCCTATAAACACTTATTCTAAAGACTGTATTCCTGGTATTTTAGTCTCTTGTATTTCTACCTTCTGTTTATCGTATAGCAGATGTGCTTGGGTCATCCTCTTCCCTTTCTTCATCATCTATATCATCCTCCAGATTTGCGACTTCCAAATCAATATCATAATTGTCATCTTCGCTTTCCAAATTTTCATCTTCAGATTCATCTGGTCCACCTGTTAAATATCATTGGCTGTAAACTTTTGAAAGATCCATGTTCCATACCTCTGAAAAAGTTTCACTAAATATCCATTTGTTACTTAAACATCCACTAACATTCATTACAAACACCATCATGCAGTGGTGCATACTGTTCCAACACAAGCATACTGCACCTCATGTGCATAATGTTGCTCAACACACATGCATACTTTGCCTCAGGAGCACAGTATTGCTTCAGAGAAAAGCGTACTGCATCTGAAGTGAAAAATGACACTAGCTATCTCAAATAAACATCTGACCATGAATTTTCCATATTTTTGCACTGCAGCCATAAATTATTCTTACTTTGCAAAAACCACAAAACAAGAAAATCTGTTGTAACAAGTGGATAATGCTACTTCAAAGACATAAGCAAACATCTGCCCAAAAGCATGGCCATTTAATTCAGACTTCAAATATAACCTCCTCGGTTATATTCATACATCATTACTTAATAACTCTGCTTAATTTGCGGAGGATATAATTTCATAATATGGGAGTAACAAGCTTCAAAAACCAGTGGACAAGCAATAACCAGTGGGGGCCAAAAACTTAACTTCCTCCGGTAGCATTAGTAACACAGAGCAAATGGTTATTATTAGTGGCCTGTATTACTGGATAGGACTCAAATGACTTTCGAGCTCGCTGGCATGGGGCTGCCAAATTGTGTGGAAGTGGAGCTTGTAAACAATGGCACATGTACATGCTTGGTGGCTTTCCATTGCTCTAAAATCGTTATTTATTATCCGGTTTTCAAAATAAAAGTTCTTTGCAAAGAGGATAAAAAACGCCCTTTCATATTCTTCAAAGATATTAAATGTTCATTTATATATTATGCTGTTGTCGCATCGTCATAGCCGACACGTTCTCTGTAGCTTGCTCCTTGCTGATTCCTGATGGCTGTAAAATCGCTAATAATTGTCTGATTTTGACAATTTAAAGTTCTTTGGGAAGAGTAAAAAGATCCCTGTTATATTCATCAGAGATATTTAATGTTTGTTTTATATTTATGCTCCTATCGCACCTTCATAGCCGACAGGTTATATGTAGCCTTGCTGCTTGCTAATTCCTGATAGTAAAGGCAGCCCACATACATGTGTTAAAGCTTTAACTTTAACTTCCTATGAACAGAAAATCCGATATGTATGTCGCGATTAGTACTGGCCATATTATTTATGACAAAATCTTCACGATTTAGGCAGGGAAAAACAAGGTAGACTACTGGCATGTTAGTTCTTCTTTGTAGCAAATTGATGCCCAACGAAGTAGAGAATCATTTGTGCGCTTGTAGAAGTTAAAAATATTTTCATTTAAACTGAACAGAGAATAATTTGACTAAATTGTCCAATGTATTCATTAAGTTGACCACCGACTATGCACAGCGCAATTCATCCTTCTTCCTGAGGCACTCGAACAGGTAACAAGCTTGTTTCTGTGGTCAAGCCATTAGTTTGCTAGAATCTAGTGAACTTTGTAAGATCGGGGAAGTGTCATATTTATAAGTTTGCCATCCGTTGGGGAGTCGCTTTAAAAGAGTTATGTAAGTATTGTTTAACCATCTCGCTTTAGTTTCAAATCATTGTTTTTTTTGTAATGTGATTAATTTTTTGTGTTTTTCTAAATCTGTGAAATGATTGTAGAGTAATCGTCCTTATCGCAACGTGTGTGAACATATGTCCTTAAGGTTTTCAAGTTTGTGTTCGAGAAAGCTATGATGTATCAATTCCCATATTGTTAAATTTATTCGAATTTCTTTTGTAATAAAATTCTTGTAAAATACCATCCTTGTTCAATCTTCACCCGCCTGTTTGTAGATTTTTCTTCTTAGAAGCTAGGCTGTCAGTCCCGTAACATCATAGATTAATAACGAATTGTTAATCGTCGCTGAAATTCGTGACAATGTTTCATATATATAGATATATATATATATATATATATATAGATATATATATATATATATAGATATATATAGACATCATTTATATATTACATTATATATATATTATATATATATATAGATATATATATATATATATATATATATCTATATATATAATATATATCTATATATATATATATATATATCTATATATATATATAATATATATATATATATATATATATATATATATATATATATATATATATATATATATATAGATATATATATATAGATATATATATAAATATATATATATATATATATATATATCTATATATATATCTATATATATCTAATAAAAGGAGCCCATAAAAACACCAAAATGTAGAGAGAAAAGTACTATATTTCAGAGACTGCTGTCTCTCTCTTCAGGTATATGAATGAGAAAAGTTTACAGAAAAGTTGGTATTTTATCCAAGAGATTCGTCCACAAGTAAGCCAATTTAGGTCACCCCGCTGATAAAGATTATCAGCGGGGCGGTGACCTAAATTGGCTTACTTGTGGACGAATCTCTTGGTATAAATACCACCTTTTCTGTAAACTTTTCTCATTCATATACCTGAAGAGAGAGACAGCAGTCTCTGAAATATAGTACTTTTTCTCTCTACATTTTGGTGTTTTTGTTTTTTATGGGCTCCTTTTATTAGATGGAATTCTGTTGTTACAGAACACTTTTACCAGTCATCTATATATATATATATATATATATATATTATATAGAATATATATATATCTATATCTATATTAATAATATCTATATATCATTATATAGGATATATATATATAGTATATATGAGATATATATATATATATATATATATAGTATATATATATCTATAGAAGAGTAGATATAGATATATATATAGCTATATATATATATATATATATATATATATATATATATATATATATATATATGTATATATATATATATATATATATATATATATAAGGATATATATATATATGTAATATAATTATATATATATAATAGATATATATATATCTATATAGATCTATATAATATAATATATATATATGATATATCTATATATTATATATATATATATATATATATCTATATATTATATATAATATATCTAATATATATATATATTAATATATATATATATATATATATATCTATATATTATAATAATATATAGTATCTATATATATATAATATATATATATATATCTATATATATATATCTAATATATATATTAGATATATATATAGTATATCTATCTATATATATCTAATATATATGAACTTTTTTGTATATATTTTTTGAAAAGAAAAATCAGTACGGCTGATGAGGTCTACTGATCAAGTAGACGAAAGCTCCCGTCTTTTATGTATTTTTAATACACATTTTACATAATTGTGGACTTACATTACTTGAGGATTTTCCAGTCACGTTATGGTGTTTTTTTAGATATATATATATATATATATATATATATATATATATATATATATATATATATATATAATATCTGTATATAAATATATATATATATAGTATATATATATATATATATATATAATATATATCTATATATATATATAGATATATATCTATATATATAGATATATATATATAGATATATATATAGTATATATATATATATATATATATATAGATATATCTATATATATATATATATCTATATGATATATTATCTATATATATATCGATATCTATAGATATATAGATATCGATAATATATTATATATAATATATATATGTATATATATATTATATATATATTATATATAGAAATATATATATCTATATAATATATCTATATTATAATATATATATACTATAAGATAATATATATATATGCTATATATATAGAAAAAAAAAAATTTTTGTTATATTTATATAATAGATATATATATATATATAATATATATATAGATATATACAGATATATAAATATATATATATAATCTCTGTTATAGATATATCTAGATCTATATTAGTAGATATATATATAGCTATATATAATAATATAATATATAGATATATCATCTATATTATTAAATATATATATATATATGATCTATCGCTATATATATATAATAATATAATATATTATATATAGATATATATCTATATACTATATATATATATATACATATATTGGAGTAGGGAGACGCGTTCTGTCTTTCATCCATTTATTAGCGCCGACGTTTCGTATCAGCTTGATACATTTCCAGGCTGAAACGATTACACACAATTGCGTATAAGTAAAAAGATACACACAATGTTTACCAACACCAAAATTAAAAACCTTTTAATAAATTAAGAATAAAAAGAGTAAAAACAGAAACACAGAATAACAGTGAAAGGGCTAGGGGCGAATACAGAGAAACCAAATTAGTTAAATAATAATAATAATAGAAAAATATATAATAATAATAATAATAATAATAATAATAATAATAATAATAGAACGAACAAGACGCCTACCCACAGCGGTAGCGGAAGGAGAACTGACACGAAAAATTGTTATGGAAGGGAGTGTAAACAAAACAACAGGTAATTAGGCAATAAACAGTTGGGTGGAAGGACGATTGGTGGTTAAGAGAAGGTACAGTTAGCTTAATTATTATTGATTCAAGGGTGGTTAGTTCGTCTATATGTCGGGTTCTTCCTACAATATTAAAATGACTGGCATCTATGTGTGTTTTGCAATTTTTACTGTGATTTCTTATGTTAGATTGTTCTGGATTTGATAGTCGACAACCCGTTCTATGGCTAATTCCTTGATGAGAGGAAATTCGGACTTTTAGCAGCCTCCTGGTGCAACCGATGTAAGTGCCGAGATCACATCTGGGACAATTATACTTATAAACGACACCGGAGGCAAACAGGGGGCTGATCTTATCCTTGACTTGGAAGAGTGAGCCGATAGTTCGGGGGTTTATGGGAATTAGTTTCAAATTAATTGGGCAGGCACTTGCTCATTGAATAGGGTGATGCATTTTTTCCCTAAATTTATTATTATGGAGAAAGGGAAATCTAGCAAACATACGGAGCTTGGGGACACTATTGACTATTGGAGGTGGATTGAATTTCAGATTAAGTAGCCTATTAAGGGATCTATGAAAAATTGCTGGAGGGAAATAATTATCCTTAAAGTAATCAGCAAGGAAAGTCACTTCAGTATGAAAGGTAGACCAGCTTGATGTCAGATTAATGGCTCTATGGAGGAGAGTTGACACGGAATTCATTTTAAAGTTAAAAAAACATGAGCTATAAAAATTGGTCCCCAGGCCAGTAAAGGTGCTCTTTCTATAAATACCAGTATGAAAGAATTCACTTCCGTTCCTTGATGTGAGGATATCCAAGGAACGAGTCTGGCTTTCATACTGGTATTTATAGAAAGAGCACCTTTACTGGCCTGGGGACCAATTTTTATAGCTCATGTTTTTTTAACTTTAAAATGAATTCCGTGTCAACTCTCCTCCATAGAGCCATTAATCTGACATCAAGCTGGTCTACCTTTCATACTGAAGTGACTTTCCTTGCTGATTACTTTAAGGATAATTATTTCCCTCCAGCAATTTTTCATAGATCCCTTAATAGGCTACTTAATCTGAAATTCAATCCACCTCCAATAGTCAATAGTGTCCCCAAGCTCCGTATGTTTGCTAGATTTCCTTTCTCCTAATAATAATTTAGGGAAAAATGCATCACCCTATTCAATGAGCAAGTGCCTGCCCTTAATTTGAAACTAATTCCCATAAACCCCCGAACTATCGGCTCACTCTTCCAAGTCAAGGATAAGATCAGCCCCCTGTTTGCCTCCGGTGTCGTTTATAAGTATAATTGTCCCAGATGTGATCTCGGCACTTACATCGGTTGCACCAGGAGGCTGCTAAAAGTCCGAATTTCCTCTCATCAAGGAATTAGCCATAGAACGGGTTGTCGACTATCAAATCCAGAACAATCTAACATAAGAAATCACAGTAAAAGTTGCAAAACACACATAGATGCCAGTCATTTTAATATTGTAGGAAGAACCCGACATATAGACGAACTAACCACCCTTGAATCAATAATAATTAAGCTAACTGTACCTTCTCTTAACCACCAATCGTCTTCCACCCAACTGTTTATTGCCTAATTACCGGTTGTTTTGTTTACACTCCCTTCCATAACAATTTTTCGTGTCAGTTCTCCTTCCGCTACCGCTGTGGGTAGGCGTCTTGTTCGTTCTATTATTATTATTATTATTATTATTATTATTATTATTATTATTATATATTTTTCTATTATTATTATTATTTAACTAATTTGTTTCTCTGTATTCGCCCCTAGCCCTTTTCACTGTTATGCTGAGGTTTCTGTTTTTACTCTTTTTATTCTTAATTTATTAAAAGGTTTTTAATTTTGGTGTTGGTAAACATTGTGTGTATCTTTTTACTTATACGCAATTGATGTGTAATCGTTTCAGCCTGGAAAATGTATCAAGCTGATACGAAACGTCGGCGCTAATAAATGGATGAAAGACAGAACGCGTCTCCCTACTCCAATATGTCTATCCCTGAGTGATTGCTCCTGTCTCCATACTTATATATATATATATATATATATATATATATATATATATATATATATGTATATCTATATATATATTATTTATATATAGATATATATATATATATATCTCAAAAAAAACACCATAACGTGACTGGAAAATCCTCAAGTAATGTAAGTCCACAATTATGTAAAATGTGTATTAAAAATACATAAAAGACGGGAGCTTTCGTCTACTTGATCAGTAGACCTCATCAGCCGTACTGATTTTCTTTTCAAAAATATATACAAAAAAGTTACGAAGGACAGGCAGGACTCTGGAAACGTCTCCAAGGGAGATAACCACCAAAGCAAACTATCTTAATTACGAGGGGGGACCCAAAAGTAACCGGAATTGTGTCATAGAATTTTATTTAGTTATTGTTACATGTTTACAGTCTTATCACCTTCAAAGTATTCTCCATTTGAAGCAATGCACTTATCCAGACGTGTTTTCCACTGTTGAAAGCAATTCTGGAACTCTTGTGAAGTTATGGCTTTTAATGACTCCGTCGTTTCTTCTGAACCTCTTCAACGTCTGCAAAACGTTTTCCTTTGAGGGCTTTCTTCATTCGGGGGAACAAAAGAAGTCACAGGGAGCAAGATCGGGTGAATAGGGAGGGTGGGTAAGTGGGGTCATGCCATTCTTGGTCAGAAACTGTCTCACACTCAAGGCGGTGTGCGCTGGTGCATTGTCGTGATGAAGCCACCACCCTCCACTTTGCCACAGGTCGGGGCGTTTCCGTCTCACGACAATGCACCAGCGCACACCGCCTTGAGTGTGAGACAGTTTCTGACCAAGAATGGCATGACACCACTTACCCACCCTCCCTATTCACCCGATCTTGCTCCCTGTGACTTCTTTTTGTTCCCCCGAATGAAGAAAGCCCTCAAAGGAAAACGTTTTGCAGACGTTGAAGAGGTTCAGAAGAAAACGACGGAGTCATTAAAAGCCATAACTTCACAAGAGTTCCAGAATTGCTTTCAACA
>NC_087213.1:33122943-33142943 GCF_015104395.2 Macrobrachium nipponense
TATTATAGTAGAGTGACAGTTATTTGTAAAAATAATTTTCAGACAAAATCAAAGAAACCTATATGATTAGATTACCGGTGGTTGTATATTTATTTTCAACTTATTCAGTATTTGAATGATAATAGTTACTATTACCATTCCTACCAATATTTTTACACTGATTACTGTGATACCCACTACCCACTATTTTTTTTACTTATATCAATATCATTAGCATTATTATAACTGTTACCTTTTTCGATGGTATAGGAATAATTAGTATCATTATTATTGTTATTCTAACGTTTTGTTAAATATAAGTATTATTAAGATATCAATCAATCGCCTATGACAAACGAAAACAGTAGTTTACAGATTGCTGAGAAGAGTAAAACGACGAAAACGATTTACAAGAAAACCTACATTATAAAATAGATAAATAAATAAAGTGGGAAAAACCTAGCGAGCTGAAATATTTCTTTGCCATGCTGTAACAAAAAGCTATAAACTTATGGTTTCATTTTAAAAAAAATTACATAAATTCATCATTCCGATACCTTTATTTATTTTGCCACAACAATTGCGGCACATAGTATCTATTTTGAGTACCGGTTAAGCGTAGGAAACTTACAAATCTAAAAAAAAAATAAAAAAAAATTATCTTATCTTCATTGGATTTTTAGCCGGCCATAAGACATTAGGTTAGGGAGCAATTACATCAGCGAGACAGGCGTTTGTCAAAATGATACAAGCCAGATAAAACAGGCGAAGCTCTGGAGCTGGAAAACGGCCCGGCTTTAGCGAATTCATCAGCAGAAATGGATGGAGTCTAAAAGGAAGAACGTGAAAGGACACACCACGCGGAAATTTTACAGAATTCCGGAACGGAAAGTGAAAACAAAATATGGAGGCACGCGGATACAAAAATACAAAACGACGGGAACAGTTTTCGTCTGAATCTCAATCCTACAAAAATAAAAAAATAGAAAATAAAAAGGGCGGGGGGTGACGGGGGAAGATGAGGATGCAGCGATATATGTATACAAAGTTTATGGACAGTTTGATAACAACCTCTTTATTTAAGGATACTCCCTTTCCATTCACCCGCCCCAATCCCCCAAACTTCAGGTTAGAATAAAAAATAATAAATAAATAAACAAAGACTGCCGTGAATGGCTGCTGAGACTGGGACGTCCTTCAGATAAGAGATATTCGGAGTAACTAAAGAGATCCAATGCTTAGTAATCAGAAATATTTGTATACCATTCTCTCTAAGTTATAAGAATAATAATAACAATCAAAAGAGAAGAAAAAACACACACACACGAGCGTAGAGAAAAAGATGAAGAGGAAGAGGCGCAGATTCATGCATTTAGAATAATGATAAAATTAAATATTTACTCACTTGCCAAACGTATTGATTTGCTTAGATATCACCAAGAACCGCGGTTTTTATTACAAGATTGAGGCAGTTGTTTTTACTTTTGGTATGCTAATGCAATTGACTAAAGCTATAGCAGTAGTCAATAGCCTCTATGCTCCCCTCCTGCAGACAGAAAGAAATGCAAGCTGAATAAATCTTATGATTATATCAGTGAGTCATCGGCTGAGTCACCGCTTGTGAGGATAGGAAGCGAAGGGGAAAACTGAAATGGTCTCAAGTTGTCCTCAAAAGATGAACACGAGAGAGAAGTGAGAGAGAGAGAGAGAGGAGAGATAGAGAGAGAGGAGATGAGAGAGAGAATGATGATTTCCATAGGAAAAAAATCTGTAAACAAAGAAGACAGACAGAAATACACAAAAAGATACTTAAATAGGCATATGCTTTTCGTGCACGATGAACTCGCTGAAGCGGACAGAAGACATTGAAGTTAGATTCCTTTTGTATAAGACTCTATTCGAGACCAAACTGTCAGTGAGGGATATGTATCTCTCTTGGCAACCACATAAGGAACCTTTCTATATTTTTTGGCCATGAGTGATCCCCCTTTTATTTTTATTCTGGCATTTCAGAAACAATGTAGTATCATTTCTGTTCTGTGTCCAGTAATTTTTTATTATCGGCTAGTAAGCCATAATTATTTTAATTGTTTCAGTTTCTTCTACACATACACACACATCAACATATATATATATATATATATATATATATATATATATATATATAAATATATATATATATATTTATATATATAAAGGTTTTTGCCACGGAGGAAAAAATGAAAAGCGAGAGAACCAAGTAAAGGGTCGTGCTGGACCGAAAGTTCTTGGGTCTCTCGTTTTTTCAATTTTTCTCCTGGGGAAAAACCTTTATTTATACACAGCATCACGTTTTATATACTTCGTGATCAAGTATATATATATATATATATATATATATATATATTATATATATATATATATTATATATATATACTATTTATATATAGGTGTGTGTATGTATATATTAATAATAATAATAATAATAATAATAATAATAATAATAATAATAATAATAATAATAATAATAATAATACTGTTAAAAAGGATGGCAGAATTAAGCGAGTTGATTTTATATATTGTGATTTCTATTTTCCTTACAATTCGCTTCTCAGGCTCAGCGATGTTTCTGAGTAACTGGCCAATATTCATATTGGGAATTTTCAAAAATTGTAAATGCTGAAGGAATCTTTTTTTAGAACAGGATATCAGGTCCAGGTCAAGCAGGGGTCGTCGTCAGTGCCGGTATTATTCCGTAAGCGTAGTTCAGTCGGGCCAGGGTCGTCTTTAGATTAAGGGCTGGTGTTGGTGCTGGTATACCAGCTATACCAGACACCACAGCCACCCTTAATCCAAAGACGACCCTGGCCCGAACTGAACTACGCTTACGGAATAATACCGGCACTGACGACGACCCCTGCTTGACCTGGACCTGATATCCTGTTCTAATAAAAGATTCCTTCAGCATTTACAATTTTTGAAAATTCCCAATATGAATATTGGCCAGTTACTCAGAAACATCGCTGAGCCTGAGAAGCGAATTGTAAGGAAAAATAGAAAAAACAATATATCAAAATCAACTCGCTTAATTCTGCCATCCTTTTTAACAGTATTTGCCTAAAAGAGGGTCTTCTACCAAAATAATAATAATAATAATAATAATAATGAGAAAAAAACTCCAGCTGCTAACAACAATAATGACAATGATGATGATGATGATGATGATGATGATGATGATGATGATGATAATTATAAGAAAAAGAAATGGACTGGTTTCCTGTTTCTCACATAGAAAATAAAAAAAACTACTGTTTTAACAGATATCACTACTATCATAAGGAATTAATCATAACAGTTATCTTGCTCTTGTAGGTAACTGAAATACTCTTTGGAGACTTTTTCCATCCTTTTCCTAAAACAAAATGTAATGTTTTGAGAAACTGATTCATTAAAGTTACACAGAAACTGCAATCCCACGTATTTCTTCATCTCCTCTATTTAATTAGTACTTACCCTCAGGGAAGATGATTGTTGCGCTTTTGAACTATGATATTTAATTCAGATCTTTGACAGTTAAGAATCTGTATATATTTACTTGAGCATGATCTCTAACTATAATTTCCTGAGATTAAGACTTAAGTAACTTATCACAACTGATGCTCGCTATTACTCATTTCAAATAGACCTCTTGAATGATCCTGGGGCAAATGTAAGCGTAAACAAATACGTCTTAGGAAATTTCACTTCGAAGAATATTTTCTTAATCTAAAGATATGACAGAAATAATTGAAAAGAATGACCTTTAGGCAACATATGAATAACTGCCTATATCGTCGTGTTCCCTCAGCTGAACGTTTTATAATGTTAATTAAACAGCTTCAATACACAAATTCAGATTACGGAAATTATAGTTGAAAATAAGCTTTATTTATTATATGCAACACACAATTTAGTTTATAATCAGGAATTGACCTTTTATGGATTTGATAATGTTGGACTGGATAATAATAATATATTTATTTATAATATTATATTAATATTATATATATATATATACTATATATATATATATATATATATATTATTTGTTATATATGTATATATTAATATATATATATATATATATATATAGTTTATAATATATTATATATATAAAAGATATATAGTATAATATATATATTTTATATAATATATATATATATATATATGTATATATCATATATATATAGATTATACATATAATATATCTATTATTATAGTATATATATATAATATATATTATATATATATATTATTATTATAATTAATTATAATATATATTCGAACTTCCTTCCGTCTGTGGGGAAGGTATATATTATATACCTATCCCATGGACGGAAAGAAATTCGAATACTACGGATTAATTCCTCATAATAAATCTGTTAATGAGCCATTTGAACAACCAGCTATGGGCTTTATTCGGTATAGATCATGAAGGTATGTTTTACTCTTCCCCATGTAGACATTAATGACTCACCCGATTAAAGAGAAATAGCCTTCACCGGTCGGTTATGACACTATTTTTCTCTATGACCTCTTTAGAAATAGATCAAATCTTTACCGAAATTGTAGGGTACTTCTCACTTATTGAAAAATTATCATTTGACATGAGCCTGGTGGAGAAAACACAGCTTGCTAAAGCCATCTAGTTTAAGTTGATATTTCTAAGCTTAAAGTATTAGAGATGGATCATTCAATTAAGTTATATCTCAAACGCATTTTGATTAGAGATGGATCATTCAATTAAGTTAGATCTCACGCTTTATGGATATTTTACTGCAGCAAATGGTGAAGCGTAAAAAAAGGTTGGACTTCCTGACAGGTAATATTTTCGGATTATTCTCCATTGATTTTTAAGATCCTCTTCCGTGTTCTTTCTTTAGTTCAAATGTACGTCGTTGAAAAATGTGACATTCCTCCATACGGCACAGAACTACTTTTACAATGTTTCCTAGTCACTGAGAGAGAGAGAGAGAGAGAGAGAGAGAGAGAGAGAGAGAGAGAGAGAGAGAGAGAGAGAGAGATCTAAGCATCATCTCATCGTTAGCATAACTAGATGAAGTATCACCGACTTTTCATCTGTGAACATTCCATATACACCTTTGGTACTACCTTAAACACTTAACCACACACATATATGCGGAATTGTAAACAGAAATAACACACCAACCCTATTCGAAAATGATAGCTAACAAGTCATTGGTGTGCAATGTAAATCCTTTTTTCCAAGCAAATTTCGCCTTTGTGTTGACCCCACAACGATTAATTTATTACCGGGAATAGTTTGCCTAGGAAGAGAGGGAGAGTGAATCCTCATTGTACAATTCACCCGAAAGGAGCAGCAGTCAATGAAATATGTTACATCCAAATCGGTCAATCCATCACTGGTGATGTGCGGTGTTAAGATGTGCTGTGGACACAGACAAATTCTAGAGAGTTAACAAGGTTAACTATGTTACTATGTTACTATTTACCTCCAGTTGGACTCAACTTTCGAGATCAATATAGAATTGAACTTGAGCTTGATATAATAATGTCATATTTGTGGGCACAATTTTCCGTGTCGAAAATGATGACAATGGTTGCAGGTCCACAATGATATAACATGTGAGTATATGGTCTTTAATGGATATCAAAAGCCTTCGAACCTTTTACTAGGTTCATCTTCAGTCATATTTGTTACTGTTTTTCCTAGATTTTCGATCCTTAAGCACCTGATTTAGTTTAGGTAACAAATTTTTATTTTAACGACCTCCCGAGGACGTTACACATCTAAACTGTAGTACAGTTTCAACAGACGTCTCCCTGGACGACTTGCTTGCTAATGTCACTGGAAAAGACGTTCATCAAAACTATTAACAAAGAGGTTCGTGGAAGAAATGCTTCTTTAACAGGGTTCTTTAATGATAGAAACAGCATGGCAGTAGTTTGCGACTGGCCAAGTCAGATGCATTTATTCTTTTATGTTAAGAATCCTAACCAGTAAATCAGTTAAATCAATATATTACAGAAAAGCTATTATTCGAAGAGCAAACTAAAACAATTGGAAAATAAATTATGCCCCTACTGAAGGAATATACACGCATTTAAAATGAGGCGTATACTCTAAAAAGTTACCTTGAAATATGAAACGCAAAAGTCTACACAAAAATCTTTACTTTTCGTAGCCAAATGTGTAGCATTCGTGAAAAAATGACTAATATTAAAATTACTTTAAATATTAGACATGCATCCGATTGATGCGATATTTCCCCAATTCGATTTTGATTCCTGAATTTGCAAGTTTCATGCAACAAGATATATTTGCCTTAACGTAGTTATCCTGAATATTATTGTCAAAGGATTCAATACCATATTCCTAATTCATAATATGGATACTCTTAGATAGATGAACCTTTCCATTTCACAAATATTCTCGGCTATTCTTAATTCCAATCATGATTAATGAAACCCAAGTAATGGTTTATGTATCATGTTTATATCCATTATTATATACGACCTTCATATAACACTCCGATTCTTTCAGGAATTCTAATCCTTTCACCAACATCTTATGAGTTGACTGACTTGTTTCTGTCCTCTGTTAAATTTGCACTATTTAAATGATTTGCTTATGCGCGAAGTTGCGAGTTACATCGGTCTACCTTGCATCTTACCATGAGGATGTATATATTTTTTACTCCAGGTTAACAGCACTCTATTAATAACCGTATGTTAAATGTTCTTAAGAGTCATTAAATACCTTGATACTTTAATTTCAATAGTTTTTTTTATGTGTTATTCCCAACGATATTATTCTCCTCCTGGTCTAAACTCTACACTACCAACAAACTATCGTACCTTCCACCGCCCTATATGAACCTCAACAGCCTCGTAAGGGGAATGTTTACGGTCGAACGTTGCTTTTATTTTTATCTTTATTTGTCTTTTTTTTCCTTTTTGGTCAACAGTCCATAAAAGAACTATATAAGCGATCGCTTTCAATGCGAGATGAATTGAATGGGAAAAAGATGCAAATGTTAAATGTTTCCTTCCTCGACTGCTGCTCGATGGAGAATATCAATAATTAATGTCTGACTGTTGAGAGCAAATGGCAGCGTTCGATGGTTTATGGTATAGTCTCTATCGGTTCTTCTATTTCCATTTACTTCTCTCTCTCTCTCTCTCTCATATATATATATATATATATATATATATATATATATATATATATATCTATACATATATATATATATATATATATATATATATATATATATATATATGATAGTAGATATATATATATATATATATATATATATATATATATATATATATATATATATACATATATATATATTATATATATATATATATATATATATATATATATATATATATATATATACATATATATGTATATATTTAAAACACAACATGATACGCGGTCAATTGTTTTATCATTCGGAGATAAATTGGCATATATCCAGATTCATCACTTAAAGACTGGTTCTACGTCATCATCAATTCTACATTAACTTTTTTACCAGTCTTTGCTACCCATCATTTAATAAATCGGTAGGGAACTATTAACGATCACGCGAGTCCCATATGATGGGACGACATGATGGTGAGAGTTTCTTATCTCTCATTGCTATGACTACAGATTAGATTTATTCTTTGCAAAAGACAAATTTATTTTGGGGAATTTCCCAGAGTATTTGGCTAGATTGAAAGGAATAAAACTGAGCAGTGCATATTTATACTTATTTGGATTTTAATACTTTGTCAGTAATGTAAATTGCAAAAGTGAAAAAAGGTATCCTTGGGGTCAATTCCTAAGAGCTCCAAATCAATAATGTTACAAGAGAAGTCACAAGTTCGATCGAGAGACGCTCTGGTATAACGACAAAGGGTTGACAGACTTTTTTGCTAATGGCAATTTTCTTAGATATACGCAACTACCATACGACATCTGTAAAGGACACACACCGCTCTGTCACATAGAAATAAAAGTTATTGCTTACACAGAATTGTCACTCCCCAACTCCTTGACCTTTTGGTACCGGGTCCTTCCCGGTTTTCTCATAGGAATTCTCTAAGGGTTTCGACAAGATTTGTCTTCTTCTTGAACTTCTTTTCCTTCATCTTCTTCTTTATGAATGTCAAACACCCAACTTCACCAAGCGGGATTCGGGAACAGTTTAAGAAGTCTCAGGAATGATTTATATGATAATGATCCCCTAATGTTTGTACGATGGAGGGGAAATTCGATGAAGTGGTTGTTGTCGTGTTACTGGAGAGAGAGAGAGAGAGAGAGAGAGAGAGAGAGAGAGAGAACACCGATGGTCATGGGAATTCAAAGGCATTTGCATTTTTATGAGTTCTGCCCAAAAACACTTTTCTTTCGAAAAAGAATCTCGGCGGAGGTGTGACCCAATATGCTTTTGCATACCGCGAACTGTCGCCTGAAGAATTCCTTATACTCTAAGAATATTATGAAAAGCAGTTTTAATTCATGTTCACAGGCAGTTTCAAGCACTGTTTCTAGTATTTACTTGCTCATCAGCATACCAATACTTTCAGATTATGAATTTATGAGCAAAGTGTAGGAATGTGTGCATATACATAAACATATCATGTATATATATATATATATATATATATATATATATATAATATATATAATATATGTAATGACGTCTTCGGGGTGCTGAATGTCTTTTGGTCGGCTGTCCTCTTTGTCTGGGTGGCAGTATGTGCGGCAGAAAGAGCATTCCGTATAGGACACGCCCTATGACTCGGCTTGCAGTGAAGGGCATGGGCAAGGGCATGATTTCCGTCTCTGGGCAACCGGCTTGATTTGCTTCATTGTTGGCAGTCGTGTTCAGGGGTGTTCTGTCGCTTGTCTCCTTCAGACTCTCAAAGATGTCCTGTGGTTTCCTTGAAGAAGAGAATGATGAAGGACTTGGGTTCCTCATTATGTCTAATTCAGGACGTTGTTGATTTATGCTCACAGCTCATGCAATTTGTAGCCTCTGAGAAAAACTTTCTTCTCTATGCATGATTTCTGTGCTTTCTAATAATTCTTCCACCCCGTAGGGTGCTAGTGATGTAAGTGCACATCATTATATAAGGTTCTTTGCAGCCAGCAACCCCTTTCGTTCCTCTTACTGTATCTCCTTTCATATTCTCTTTCTTTTATCTTACTTTCCACCCTCTCCTAACAATTGCTTCATAGTGCAACTGCGAGGTTTTCCTCCTGTTACACCTCAACCCTTTTATTGTCAGTTTCCGTTTCAGCGCTGAATGGCTCATAGGTCCTAGTGCTTGGCCTTTGTCGTAAATTCCATATTCAACTCAATTCAATAATTCTTCCAGTGTCGATTTACGGTCGTGGTTATCCAAGTAGTGTTGACATATTACTCCCTTGGTTGCGGTTCTACGCAGAAGGGTAGTGGTGCAACCGATGCAACAATTTCTGAGGGCTTGACATGGCTCTTCGGTACATTTAAAAGTGTATGCTACGTTGGTCGACTCCCACAAATATCTAGGGGTTATTTCACATTAGTTATTTCACATTACGAGGTTGCTGACCTGTACCAGGCAGCAGTTGACAAGTAAGGAAATACTCTCGTTCGAATTCGGTAGGCGTTGTACCGCTGGCAGTTATCTTTTCCATGGCCTTGACCTCATCCTTGAACTGGCTGTGATATTGTGCTTTGCGATAAAATGTGATGTTTCGTGGTGAGGAAGGCATCGTTACTGGTGTGCTGGCATACACATCAAACTGTTTTCGTGTGCAGCCTTCTACTAGGCTGTTGTTGTATCCGCCTGTGGTGTTTGCGTATGGTAACACTGCCTCCCGGGCTTTAGATAGTTACGCTATGTGTAAGTTTTAGGTAAATAAAAGGATATCTGGGTGTACATTTACAACTGAAAAGTGTTTTAATAATTTAACTGTATGCGAATTACACTGTTAATATTCGAAATAGGATATTGTTATTATTGTTGAATGTAAGCTGAATGTAACTACCTAAAGCCCGGGACGCAGTGTTACCATACGCAAACTCCAAAGGCGGGTGGACAGATGGAAAAAAACATAGTATAGTTAGGAGCTGCCTAACACTTTCGAGCTTTGCATGAGTAGTTTTCCTTGAGAAACAGTGCGTAACTGAACGTCTCACATACGTGACTAACACAGCGTTTGTAAGTGTCATGGCAATCCCCACTGGTGTTAAGGCACTGTCAACATTAGTCGTCTTTTGGTACGCGGTGGTATTTTAGCTATCTTCTTTCTTCTCTACTTTGCATCCAAGAAGGGAAGTCGGCTTTTGTACCATATTGAACAATGAAGTTTAGGATAGGGTCCTCTTCAAGGCAAACTGTAGCGAGTGGCTTCTTCATCAGTATCGATAGTAATGAAGATATCATCTTTATACCGGGCATATAGCTTTGGTTTCGGATGGAAACTGAAGTTTCTTTGCTCGGCATCTGCCATGCACATTTTGGCAAATAGGCCGCCAAGGGGGGAAACCATAGCGACACCATGTAACTGTCGAAATGGGTTACCCCTGTGTGAGAGGTAGGGGTCCTCCTTGGTGCTGATTTGGAGAAGACGGGGATATCGATGGTTTCGTCCACCAGTACATTCGTGAATAGATTTTCTACGTCCAGAAATGCAATACCTGAGTTTGGAGACGTATTCAGAATGTCAATGAATTCTACTGGGGAAACCTACGAGTACCTCAAAGGTTAAGTTGAAGTATGTCTTAGTTTTACTAGACCACTGAGCTGATTAACAGCTCACCTAAGGCTGGCCCGAAGGATTAGATATTTTTACGTGGCTAGAAACCAATTGGTCATCTAGCAACGGGACCTACAGATTATTGTGGAATTCGAACCACATTATATCGAGAAATTAATTTCTATCACCAGAAATAAATTCCTTTTTCTGCGTTGGTAGAGCCGACAATCGAACTTCGGACCACCGGATTGGTAGCCAAGTGCGAAAACCACTCGTCCAACGCGGAACTGAGTACCTCCTAGGGGTGTATATATAGGGTAAGATGACCTTGTCTTGGCTATTTCAAAAGTTGGAGAGTTAACTTGAGCAATTATAAGACACAACAGGTTGCCGACCTTATGGTTCTTGACAGTGTCGTAACAATCCCCTGTCCTTTAGCCTTCGATGATTGCAGAAGGGTCTATCACTTGCTGCAAACCACGGCATAAGGCGTGTCCTACAAAGCACCAGGTCCTTGCAGCCGCACAGACCGCCGGCGACACAATGAGACTTGATGGTTATGATACAATATCCAAAGTGATTATTCATTACAAGCGTCATGGGAAAAATTGCAGTTAAAAGTAATGGAAGATTAAACAAGAAGATAAAACTCATCAATACCATAATCCTCATATATTTCCAGGCACAAAAAATGATTGCAACAATAATACTTTTTTATTCCATCTCCGTTGATTTTCCCCATCCACTTCTACGCATGTCCGCCATCTTTCTCCTCCCTAGTATCGACGGTGGTCGGAAGTCCCAAAATAGTTGCTGTATTAGATTTCCTGAGAACCACTTTCGGATTACCGTTATCTAATTTTAAGAGAAGCGTAATTCGCATAGGGGGGGATTTGTCAGGATTCCGGAAGGATGGCGAAGCATTAGAGGGTCGGGATTTATATTTTTTTTTTTTTCATCCTCCATCGACTTACATGAAGGTTATAAGATTTTTCACAGAACAACGGAAGCCTCATCCTTTACCCCTGTCTATATGTTTTGCTTTCCATCATGTTTGTTGCGTCTTACACTGATTTTTAATGTGTTTTCTAACGAAATTGTATTTGAGGTTATCCTGAATCTGTTTTATATAGGGATCAATATAGAGCTTATTTCACTTAAGCCTGTCCAAACAAGGAAACATTGCTTGCAAACATTGTTTCCTATTGTGGACAGGCCTTTACACTATGAATTGCCCTTCACGATTTTTGAAGTGTAAACTGCTTTCATTTATCACTTACAAGAATCAAGGAGTTGATATGGAACTTCACATCTCCACCACTTAGGAAATATGTAACTTCACATCTCCACCACTTAGGAAATATGTAACTTCACATCTCCACCACTTAAGAATATGTAACTTCACATCTCCACCACTTGAGAAAATATGTAACTTCACATCTCCACCACTTAGAAAATATATAACTTCACATCTCCACCACTTAGGAAATATGTAACTTCACATCTCCACCACTTAGAAACTATCGTCAAGAATAAAAGCTACAGATATTTAATAATGACATAAACAGACCACAATCAAAATTGATGAGACGGGGCTAGGGATGGATGGGGAGGGGGGTGAAGATTAAATAACCATCGACGTCAGCAAAACCCGTAAGTTACGTAATGTCTAATTGAAACAACAAAGCTATTGTAATAAGTTAAAACATAATACCTGTCCGTCGTGCTGGCATCTCATTATTTATAAATGAACCGCTGTATGTTGCCCATGTAACGGGTATGATAATTAGTCAATTAATACTGACCGACCGGCTTTGAGCTTAGTAAATGTTCAATGAAATCGTTCAGACGAACGTAATTTCCGGTTTAGATTTATGACATTTGGAAACTTTCCACTTACAAATTTTAAAAGGTATGGTTCGAGGTGTCACTTAACCTTTTCCTCGTTTCGATGAGGTGAACTAGAACTCCTGTATTCTGACGAAATATGATGGAATTACGGATAAATCTTATTAATAACAAATTCGTAGCGTTTCAGTGGCGTGGTCGGTTTGGTCTTGGCCTGCCACCTTGGTGGCCGCGAGTTCAATTCTCGGGCATTTCATTGAGAGGTCAAAGATGTGTATTTCTGGTGATAGAAGTTCATACTCGACTTGGTTCGGAAGTCGCATAAAGCCGGTGGTCCCGTTGCTGAATAAACACTGGTTCCATGCAACGTAAAAACACCATTCAAACAAACATATAAAAAAACAGCAAATTCGTATCGCGTCGATAGGAAATGATCAAAACATTTTTACTCTCATTCTTGGTTGTCGTTGTACTCTTGCTGTTTCTCTTGTTCTTGCTTCAAGCATTCTGTGTAAGATTGAAATTTTAATGTTTTAGATACCACTGAAGAAGTAAAATATTCTCTTCGGAGTGGAATGTTTTCATGGTTCTATAAATAATCAAAACATATGAATATAACCGTATTTCATATTATTAATTGATATATGGAGGATCTATTTTGTTTTCATTCTTGGATTCCCTAAATCCGTGAGTCCATAGACACTATGAAAGCAGGTGATGTATTTATTATCCATTGCCCTCAAAAATTGTTATACTACCTACAAACAATTATCAATTATGACGCCGATATATATATATATATATATATATAGATATATATAGTATATATATATAAATATATACATATATATATATATCTATATATATATATATATATATAATATAAATATATATATATATAAATACATCACCTGCCTTCATAGTGTCTATGGAAGCACGGATTTAGGGAATCCAAGAATGAAAACAAAATAGATCCTTCATATATCAATTAATAATATGAAATACGGTTATATTCATATGTTTTGGTTATTTATAGAACAGTGAATCATTCCACCCCGAAGAGAATATTTTAATTCTTCAGTGGTCATTAAAACAATAAAATGTCATCTTACACAGAATGCTTGCCGCAAGCACAAAAGAAATAGCAAGAGTACAACGACAACCAAGAATGAGAGTAAAAACGTTTTGATCATTTCTGATGATGAAGAATAGACGGAGAATGGGTTTCATGGTTATATAGTAAATTTTTCGTTATTTTCATATCGGTCGAATGAAAGAAAGTGTTTAGGTCTCATGACCTTTAGAAGTGTTGTGCTAAAAATGTGATACCGATTATTATTATTATTATTATTATTATTATTATTATTATTATTATTATTAAAGGTGAAACAAGTATTTCTAACATTGCGATGTTTTACATGGGAAAATTTTTATATCGTCATTTGAAGCTTTACCATGAAAATACTTTCCTAAATGACAACCTCGTTTTGAGTATAAACGCCCACAAATTTGATATGATAAGTCCTTTCTTGGACTTCTACCATAGCCAGTGATTCTCAGCTATGGGGGGAATTTCAGTTTCAGGGTGGTCTGGGGTGGGGGTGTAAATTGTGAACACATATTGGCGGGCTCAGACTGGATCTAGGACCACACAAAATGCAGTGTCCATCGTACTACTGAGAAGTCACACTGGCTCTCTCTCTGCTAGCTTGTGTGTTAGTGTTAGATATTTTGTTGCTATATTTGGAATGCCCCTTTTGTGGCAGAAAATTTTGGAAAAAGGTGGGGGTTTTGGGGGTGGGGGCGGAGATGACATCCTGACATATGGTGAAAGGGTGCATGGGTCGCAAAAGGTTGAGAACCACTGATAGTGGAATGATGAAACGCACTTCAAGTCAGTCGTGTCGGATCCAAGTCATTTCAGTCTCGTGCATTTGAGGGTTCTCCAGTAAAAGCTAATTCGACCCAACATTTCTGAAATCAACATATCTTAACCTAACTCAACCTAACGTTACGTTAATATTCACCGAAATAATAAGTTTCGAGGTGAAAACGCTTCCGTATGACGTATTCTTGTAATCAAAATGGAGCGCCTCAATGGCGTGGTCGGTTTGGTCTTAGCCTGCCACCTCGGTGGCCGCGAGTTCGATTCTCAGGCATTTCATTGAGGGGTCAGAGATGTGTATTTCTGGTGACAGAAGTTCACTCTTGACGTGGTTCGGAGTCACGTAAAGCCGTTGGTCCCGTTGCTTAATAACCGCTGGTTACATGCAACGTAAAAACAACATACAAACAAAAAGAAAAAAACATATAATCAAAATGAGTTCAATTTATTGCTAATGCTAAGACTAAACTTCACAATACAGACACGAACTGTATCTTCTACTTCACCTACCTGTTCCTCGACTGACGGGAGCTAAGGTGTTTTCGAATCGAGGAACATTGAGTTTGTCAATTATAAAAGTCAAAAGTTATTTTATTGGGAATGATAGTAATCTTATTAAGCTGAATCATCATCACTGTCGAATAATCGTTTTTGTTAGCCATTGCTATCATCACTGGTGCCAGCAGTGACAATTTAGTTTCTGTTTTTGCCGAACTGATGTTCAATTTGATATTTCAGACATTTCCATCTGGGGAGAGATTCGACAATTTAATCATTAGTTTTCTCTGACCTTTACCTCCCTTCAGCTTCCTGTCCAAACTGCTCTTAGACCTTGACTTTCATGTTCATCACAAAATGTCAGTTTTGCAAAAACCGAAAAAGAAAAAATGAAATATTCGTTTCTTCACTATCAGTTCATGCAATTACTCAAGATGATTTATTCACATCTTTATTCTGACTAAGTTCATTCTCGCAACATGAGTTTGTCCAACTTATCGTATTGACAACCATGAGCGTTTTATTCGACTTTATATTTAGAATGCAGTAAGTTGCGGAAATATGAATTTGGGTATCAGTGGGTTCACAGTAATTTTGTACTCTCCATCTTAAATGGAAAATCCTAGACCAATAACGATGGTCTTTAAAGCGGAAATTGCAACCAGTAATGGCCCTCTGAAACGAACACTAAACTCTGGATGTCAGAGCTTAGACGACATATGCTGAGATTCTCTCTCTCTCTCTCTCTCTCTCTCTCTCTCTCTCTCTCTCTCTCTCTCTCTCTCTCATTACAGGAGATTTTCACAGGCAGGAAGTTTCCACGTCCGCATCGTGCGAAATTGTTTCGCTTTCAAAGAGAGACTGACTTTTCTGGGCATTTAAATACCCAAATGAAGAAAAAACATGGTTGTTTGACTTTCGTGATTTCGTTGCATTTGCATAAAACTTAAACGAATGAAAATATTAGCCATAAGCTTATTGGTTTCATAATATCTTATTATATATCTCCAATTGCCTTAGGGAATTTCCTAATCACTTTCTTTACATTTCTGGTAACCGCAATTAACCTTTATAAGGCTACTTCGGTACATAGGAGTACTCTTATGCATGATTTCTTGGGTCTTAAGGCCAGTCCGCACTATGAAATATTGTTTGCAAACTTCCTAGTGTGGACAGGCCTTTACGGCTTGTTAAGAATGAATAATACAAAATCCGCCAGTCATTTCCGCTCGTTCATCCATCATACAATTAATGATTCGTAATATCAACTTTCTTATCAGTGCTTTGCATTCAATATCTTGACATTTTAATTTCGGAAATTTGAATTCTGAGTTGGGCAGATGGGAATGATATAAATTCCCAGTTCAATATGAAATAATTCTCTGAAATCTAATAAAATTAATTCTCCTCAAAGCAGGTCTAAATGACAGGTGAAAAATAGTTTGGCGAACCGTAGAACTATAAAGGAAGAATAATCAGCAGTAATTACATGTACTATAGTAGATTCACATCACCTGTACATCTGATGTCTAGGCCAGTCCCTTACGACGCCCCTGATTGGCTGTTGATAAGCCAATCACAGGGCTGGAAACTCTTAGTCTCTCTCAAGAGTTCACATGACAGGATGTATGTTCCACTTCTCCTGATGGATACTTTTGAAAGATGTGAATTCTCTCGAGAGACTGAGAGTTTCCAGCCGTGTCCATTGGGTTATCAACAGCCAATCAGGAGCGTCGTAAGGGACTGGCCTAGACATCAGATGCACGGGTGATGTGAATCTACTATAGCAGATTAAGCTGGTTTGGAGTTAAGTGGATCGCGTTTTCTTTTACACTAATGTAAAAAATACTTGTATCAGCAATGACTCATGTTCACATTGCATTTAGAGAGAGAGAGAGAGAGAGAGAGAGAGAGAGAGAGAGAGAGAGTCAAATAAAATGAGATGTGAATTACAGGAAATTTGGGGTAACTTGGAATTAGTACTACTTTAGTTTGAAAGAAAAGTTGTTACTGCAGGGGTTTTTTTTAACCTGGGTTACGCCAAAGGTCTGTCAGCGGGTACGCGCTCCCCATGGCACTCGAATGAATGTGAGATGCCGACCTTCAATGTGCATTAGCAAAAACTGCTCCCTGGGCGGCCAACTATGGATAGTTAATGAAAACCATTTTCAGCCATTTCAATAACTACCTCTGCAGCTGATGTAATAATAATGTATTTCGTTTTTGCAGCTCAGTAAGAGTAACATTTACTATATAGCCAGAGGTAAATAACTATGAAATTGTTTTTATTTTTTATGGAATACTTTATGTTTACAATATTATTGGTTATATCAGGAGAGTTGTGTACTTGCTTCCCCTCTGTTCACTTTTTATGAATTGGTTTTGTTTTCCATCTTATACAAAGTGAAGGGGGTACAATACTGACATTACAAATACTCACACAACTGTTAAGTGACAATATCTTGACCCCTACACCTCCTTTCCACTTCAGTCGTTCCTATTATCCATTATACTTTCCAATTAAAGCCCCTTAGGTGTACTAAATAATCCTTTGTCAACAAATCCCTACAGTCACTGTAATCACATTTTTCCATTATAGAGGAACATTTCATCCTTTCACCTACTTTGTATGGTCCTGTCACACACCCAGGCATACCTACCATGTAACACGGTTTTTTCGCAATAACTTTTTATCTATGCATTTCATAAATATAACGCTTATTCAGAATACATATTATATTCAACACATAAATTTTGAGTGTATTCTGCACTACGTAGGTTGAATAAATTTGGTACTTATAATGTAAACGTGACCTTTTTTGAAGACGGCCAACTTACTCAGAGAAAAGGTTTTCGAACGCACTCGTTACGTAACTTATGACAGCATTTCTTCCCTCTTTCTCGATGGATGATTGCTATACGTAACGAAGGCTAAACCTCTAGCAACAATGACATACAAATTTAAATACAAGCAAAGCAGTACACCTTTATGACTCTGGAACCTCTCCGCTGATAATTGTCATAATGAACAAACCAACAAAATATACTAAATAAATACAAAAACACTTCGATTATTAGTCTAACTCCCAAAATAAGTTTCCAAAAAAATTACAGTCTACTTTATAGGTCACAATCAGATTGACAAAATGTAGGGAATAGTTGGTAATTATCAAAAACATAGTAGACAAGCTTGATTTGATAACTCCTATATCCAATGTCAAGCAGTTTTTATTTATTGGCTATCTACCTATTTACTGAAAAAAAATAGCCGGTACCGTATATTGGCTTTAAACCTTCACCAATAATTATCGTCAGAATGGTGACTTCATGAGGCTCCACCCACTTTCGCCTCGTAATTCAGGATAACACTGAGGCTACCATGGGGCATTGTTGGA
Organism: Macrobrachium nipponense; assembly: GCF_015104395.2. NCBI lineage: Eukaryota > Metazoa > Arthropoda > Malacostraca > Decapoda > Palaemonidae > Macrobrachium > Macrobrachium nipponense. The sequence continues at coordinate 33,141,293 of NC_087213.1, forward strand.
TTAGAAAATTTACTTCTGGCTATAAAAACTCATTTCTCGAGTAATTGTAAGAAGTGCTAAATGATCCTCAAGGATCCCAGCAGTTGGCCTAAACGTTTAATTCATGTATATTACTGCTATTACTGTTGCGGCACTACTGCTACAGTAGTACTGCTACGCTAGCACTGATACCCACCCACAACCCATCTATGTATCGTTCCCCACCGCCATTCATAAAGTCTTTGGGTTTTCAGAGCCGATGGAATTTCTGTCTGGTGGATGGGCTGGGGCAACATTTAATCAAAAGGTGTTTGTTTACCTTGCTTACGTAATGAATGTTTTTCGACTCTTGGCTCGTAATCATTGGCCATGGCCATTATCAATAGGTTATTGATAATGCTGACAAAATTTGTGTGTGGTTGTAAAATATACATATGTCAACTTTTAGCTACATCCGATGCTTTGACAAGGAGCAAAGTCCAAAAAACCGTGTTACAGAGACCCTGAATCTCATAGTAGGTCCTAGCCATTCGATAAATTGCACTTTTACCTCCTTACTGCAGTACTTCGTTGTCTTCCTTATATCCTCAGTAGTTACTCCCAAACGTGTCTCCAGTTATATAAAATCTTGTTCATTTATTTAATCAGTCAGATATGATTTTTGAATGGTCTATAGTCTAAGTCAACGATTCAACCTTTTCCTCCCCACGTACCCGAAGGGGTATGTGGGGAGGAAAAGGTTGAAAACCCCTTTGTTACTGTATATGCATGGAGCGACAAGCTTCACGCCTGAGTAAAACACATGGACGAAGGCTTTGCTTTTTTTAAAAGAATACATTATCGACAAGTATATTATTTTGTTATTTTGTTGGATCGTTGATTTAGATGATAGACGATTCAAAAAGTCAGATCTGACTGATTAATAAAATGAACAAGATTTGATATAACTGGAGACACGTTTGGGAGTAACTACTAAGGATATAAGGAAGACGATGAAGTACTGCAGTAAGGAGGTAAGAGTGCAATTTATCGCATGGCTAGGACCTAGGTATGCCTGGGTATGTGACAGGGCCATACAAAGTAGGTGAAAGAATGAAATGTTCCTCTATAATGGAAGAATATGATTACAGTGACTGTATGCATTTGTTTACAAAGGATTATTTAGTACATCTAAGGGGACTATTTAGTACACCTAGCGGGCTTTAATTGGAAAGTATACCGGATAACAGGAGAGACCGAAGTGGAAAAGAGTTGCAGGGGTCAAGTTATTGTTACGTAACAGTTGTGTGAACAGTTTGAAGCTGAATTGATAACGTCCAATTAGAATAATTAACTTAAACTTTGTTGGAACTGTAAGAGATGCGATGTGCTATTATATGAAAGATATATGAGATACAGGATATGTTAAAACCATTAGAAAAACGAAAACGACTTACCGTAAAATTGGCTCTTCAATATTATTGTTAGGCAGGAGTGATAAGAGCAGTCAAAGAAAAGACAAGTCATGGGTACTAGTTGTGCTGAATAAGAAAGTGTATGCTGGTAAATGTTATTAAGAGTAATGTTATTTAGGGAAATGTAAGCCCTGAAGGTGGAACAATAAATACTAGTCAAGAGTATTGACTGAATCAGGAGTTTGGAATGATATTTGACACAAAGTAGTATGATCAGA
>NC_087213.1:33145443-33154451 GCF_015104395.2 Macrobrachium nipponense
AAGGCTGAACTCCGCAGTAATGACCAGAAAACTAGAAAACACATGACAGTACACAAAGCATTACACCCAAGAGCAAATACAGACAGACTATACATAACACGAAAGGGAGGAGGGCTACCAAGAACAGAGGACTATGACAACACAGAGAGCAGAGCACTGGAGTAATATCTGAAAACCAGTGAAGAAGAGTGGCTAAGGAGTGCATGAGAAGAAGGACTGATAAAAAGTAGAACGAAGACGCCCGAAATATAATAATAATGATAATACTACTACTACTACTACTACTACTACTACTACTAATAATAATAATAATAATAAAATAATAATAATAACAATAATATCACACAACAAACATGCAACATGGCTCCAGGAAGTCAAGGAAGAAGAAACAGGGAGTAAATAAAACAAAGATTCACAGACATCACGACAGACAGTCAGACACCAACTAAAGAAAATGCCCAACTGGAAAGCCCCAGGTCCCGATGAAGTCCATGGATACTGGCTCAAAAAACTTCAAGGCCCTACACCCACGAATAGCAGAACAACTCCAGCATTGTATCTCAAATCACCAAGCACCCAAATGGATGACCACAGGAAGAACATCCTTAGTACAAAAAGACAAGAGTAAGGGAAATATAGCCAGTAACTACAGGCCTATCACCTGCCTACCAATAATGTGGAAGTTACTAACAGGTATCAATCAGTGAAAGGTCTATACAACTACCTAGAGGAGACAAACACCATCCCCCACCACAGAAAAGGCTGCAGAAGGAAGTGTAGGGGCACAAAAGACCAGCTCCTGATAGACAAAATGGTAATGAAGAACAGTAGGAGAAGGAAAACCAACCTAAGCATGGCATGGATAGACTATAAGAAAGCCTTTGACATGACACCACACACATGGCTAATAGAATGCCTGAAAAATATATGGGGCAGAGGAAAATACCACAGCTTCCTCAAAAAATACAATGCGCAACTGGAATACAATACTTACAAGCTCTGGAATAAGACTAGCAGAGGTTAATATCAGGCAGAGGGGGATCGTCCAGGGCGACTCACTGTCCCCACTACTCTTCGTAGTAGCCATGATTCCCATGACAAAAGTACTACAGAAGATGGATGCCGGGTACCAACTCAAGAAAAGAGGCAAACAGAATCAACCATCTGATGTTCATGGACGACATCAGCTGTATGGTAAGAGCATCAAGGAATAGATACCCTAATCCAGACTGTAAGAATTGTATCTGGGGACATCAGGATGGAGTGGAATGGAGAAAAATGCGCCTTAGTCAACATACAAAAAGGCAAAGTAACGAGAACTGAAGGGATAAAGCTACAGATGGAGCAACATCAACACATAGATGAGACAGGATACAAATACCTGGGAATAATGGAAGGAGGTAGATATAAAACACCAAGAGATGAAGGCACGATCAGGACAAAGAATATATGCAGAGACTCAAGGCGATACTCAAGTCAAACTCAACGCCGGAAAATATGATAAAAGCCATAAACACATGGGCATTGCCAGTAATCAGATACAGCGCAGGAATAGTCGAATGGACGAAGGCAGAACTCCGCAGCATAGATCAGAAAACCAGGAAACATATGACAATACACAAAGCACTACACCAAAGAGCAAATCGGACAGACTATACATAACACGAAAGGAAGGAGGGAGAGGACTACTAAGTATAGAGGACTGCGTTAACATCGAAAAACAGAGCACTGGGGCAATATCTAAAAAACCAGTGAAGACGAGTGGCTAAAGAGTGCATGGGAAGAAGGACTAATAAAAGTAGACGAAGACCCAGAAATATACAGAGACAGGAGAAAGACAGAAAGAACAGAGGACTGGGCACAACAACCAATGCACGGACAATACATGAGACAGACTAAAGAACTAGCCAGCGATGACAATTGGCAATGGCTACAGAGGGGAGAGCTAAAGGAGGAAACTGAAGGAATGATAACAGCGGCACAAGATCAGGCCCTAAGAACCAGATATGTTCAAAGTACGATAGACGGAAATAAACATCTCTCCCATATGTAGGAAGTGCAATACGAAAAATGAAACCATAAACCACATAGCAAGTGAATGCCCGGCACTTGCACAGAACCAGTACAAAAAGAGGCATGATTCAGTGGCAAAAGCCCTCCACTGGAGCCTGTGCAAGAAACATCAGCTACCTTGCAGTAATAAGTGGTACGAGCACCAACCTGAGGGAGTGATAGAAACGATCAGGCAAAGATCCTCTGGGACTATGGTATCAGAACGGATAGGGTGATACGTGCAAACAGACCAGACGTGACGTTGATTGACAAAGTCAAGAAGAAAGTATCACTCATTGATGTCGCAATACCATGGGACACCAGAGTTGAAGAGAAAGAGAGGGAAAAAATGGATAAGTATCAAGATCTGAAAATAGAAATAAGAAGGATATGGGATATGCCAATGGAAATCGTACCCATAATCATAGGAGCACTAGGCACATCCCAAGATCCCTGAAAAATAATCTAGAAAAACTAGAGGCTGAAGTAGCTCCAGGACTCATGCAGAAGAGTGTGATCCTAGAAACGGCACATAGTAAGAAGAGTGATGGACTCCTAAGGGGGCAGGATGCAACCCGGAACCCCACACTATAAATACCACCCAGTCGAATTGGAGGACTGTGATAGAGCAAAAAAAAAAAAAAAAAAAAAAAAAAAAAAATAATAATAATAATAATAATAATAATAATCGTGGCTTAAAGTTTGTGCAGTCCATATACAGCTATTTTTGACAGAACAATTTCAGGGTCAGATGCCCAAATTCAGTTGCCGTAGACAATAACCATTAGAGCCTGAGCCAAGTGATTTGCATTTTAGTTATTTGGCCTCGTAGGGGTCATAGATTCCAATTCTCCGAATGGAATGAAAGCTTTACCAAATTAGTTTTGATAAAAGTTCGGGAAATTTTCATTAAAAACTACAACTTCTGTTTACGTCAATGACTTTTATGGTCAGATATATCACAGGAGCATTGTAGTTCTTTTTTTCAGGTAATTTAATGCGAACACTTGTAAAAAGAGTATTATATAATTAAATTCAACGCGCATGGAATGATTGTAGTTCATATAATTACATTAACGAGTACTGAAAATATCTGTATTTTTAGTTGTATATTCCAGATAAAGAGAGAGAGAGAGGAGAGAGAGAGAGAGAGAGAGAGAAGAGAGAGAGAGGTGGGGTGTGTGTCAATCTATTTAAAATTCAAGGAAAATAGTTTCGAATCATGTAGCACAGGTATATTGTGTGGAACTCTTTATACTGAGCTGGGTTTGTGCCTCGTAACCGATTCCCAAGGATCCCATTTTTCACAAGTTTGATTTCCCTGTGTGCAACAAAAGAGGTGTAGAGTATAGGCACCTTCTGGCAGCAATCGACTCTTGGATTCCCATGGGGCTAATTCTCGAATTAATTTCCTCTATTCACAATAATAGATTTTGCACATACTAATCAAATACTATAGCTTATTTTCTGCGCTTTTCAAGTCCATATGATATTTGATAATATTTTCGGATACCGCCAAATGTAAGACACATCCTTTTTCTGATATCTGGCTCCAGATGTTTCCCTTACGGAAGCATTTCTTTCGGGATTCATCGGATTGTAACAAACCTCCAGCAGTAACCAGGGCTCTTTCTTGGGAACTTTTTAACGAGCCTCATAGGCAGATCGGTTTCCAATCGTATCAATATACGATCACTCGGCTATTTCTTCGTTCGTTATCCCATTCTTCCTGGAATTTCTTTGCTTTATCGTCATGGACCTTGTTGCACTGAGAATTTTTTTTATTTTTCTCTAGACATTTGTAGCTCATTCGTTATACAACCGCCTAAACTTCTCCCTATCATTGTTTATGAATCATTGTACGATAATGGCCTTCCTAGTCCTCAGGTGGTTCTTCAACCCAAATATGTACTTTTTTTTTTTTAGCACAACAGAATTCAGGCATTGCAAATGGAATCGGTATGGCGGCATATAACCTCCTCTTTAGAGCTACCGAGAGGGCAAAGAACGATACAAAAAAAAAAAAAAAACAAAAAAAAAAAAAAAAAAAAAAAAAAAAAGGGGGCGAAGCTGCAATGCCTCTGGCCCCCCAAAAAAGAAAGATGGCTTCTCAGCGAAACTTTATGTGGTGTTTCTCAACTGGAGACTCCCAAGGCGGCTGTGTATTAGATTCTCGATTCCCGGTAGAGATTGAGGTAGTTTAGTAAACCCAGAGTTTTTTTTTTTTTAACTTCTATGAACCATTTCTTATCTGTGTTCAAGAGTTCCATGGGTGTTATCGGCAATCCTTTTTACGACCGAAAAAGCACCATATGTGCAAGGAGTTTATTGCTGCAATTTAGATCCCCTAAGCGAGTGGGCGGCCACAGTACTTGTAGCCCTTGATATTGGCTGGAGTGAACGTTACTCTGCCTCATAGTAGGGTTTGAATGGGAAGGGGAAATGTGTTGTTACTGGCTTGCACTTCATAAATCTTTCGTAGTAATTCTAAGGAATACAACTAATTTCACTGACGTTTAACCTTTTATATAAAATAAAAGGAGTGGATATAGAAAAGGAATGTATGTGTTTCATTTCAGTATCCGATTGCAATCACACAGACTGAGAGAAAGGTTTTCATCGTAAATACAAGGCTGGAATTTCTCATTGTGCAAACAAGGCTGAAATTTTCCTCCCACGATCTTCGCCTTGGTCATATAAAAGTCTTGGAAGAGATTGTCGTATTGCGCATATGTCTACAATCAGATACAGATTGTACGTTCTCTGTTCTTGGCCCATTCTTCCAGAGGACTTCAAAAAAATCCATCAGCATGGTTAGGTATCTCATGTTCGAAAAAACAAGGAGGAATGCAAGTGCGTAACAATTTCCCATTTCGCTGCAGGAGAAATCGTTTCATAAAACAATAATTTAAATTGCTGAATGGTGTTTCTGGAAGCTACATACCTGTTCTTTTGCAGTAATTCGTTACCTATACACGTGCATGTGTATACACATACACACACACACACACACACACATATATAGATATATATATATATATATATTATATATGTGTGTGTGTGTGTGTGTGTGTATGGTGTTTGTAAGTGGTCTGTGTGTGTGGGTCTGTCTGTGTATGTGTATGTGTGCGTCTTTGATCCCAACCACCCGGCAAAAAACTTCGAAAGATTATCTGCATTATCTGATTTCAAGAAAAAATCAACCCCATCTCCAAAATCTTTTGTACGCTTACCTCCTTGCATTAAAGGCATAACATTAGTTTTTTTTTTTTTTTTTTTTTAGCTTATTTTTGGCATTCAGTCTTTACCTATTTATGTACTTGCAACGCCAACTGACTGGCCTTTTATTTACTGGTGCTGATGCTTTACTGTTTATTTTTTTTTCCATTTTCTTATGCGCATGAATTGCAAATTATCCCAATACCAATTTTAAGCTATAAACTTCTATGGAGTCATGTTTTATTTTCTTTTGTAAAGTATTTTTGTATAATAGCAATTTATTCTCTCTCTCTCTCTCTCTCTCTCTCTCTCTCTCTCTCTCTCTGTTGCCAAACAGCAGGACCGAATGATTTTGATATACACTACCATTCATTACTGAATCAAGTATAAAACATAATCACCAAACAACCCTAAATTCTTCAACGCGAAGCCGGAAGTTACTTACTTTAACACCAATTAAGGGGATACAGTTCCAGTTATCTTTCACAGCACACGAATGGAAATATTGCAAAGAATGATCGCTGCTCTCTCTCTCTCTCTCTCTCTCTCTCTCTCCATGTGAATGTTTGTTTATGCATTTATCGTACTCGTTCCAAGGTTTCCTTCTTTCATTTTGGAGGAATTATTATGTGCACCATAAAGAAAGACACGCCAAAATTCGTATACGTTCATATATACTAACATTAACGGTAATGAAAAGATACCGAGATGTAATCAACTTGTAGCAAAACTTAGATTATAAACAACCTATTTCATTTCACTAACTGATACGAAATAGAACTTCCCCTTTCAATCAACATATTGGATTTAAAGCTGACGTTATTGGCAAAGTAAAGTAGATAAGTATGGGAGGTCGGAGTTGATCAGTGTAAAAGCTCTCCATCAGTCCTAATCCAATAGTTCTGATTGTTGAGCAGTCCGCGACGGGGAGGGGGAAAGAAAGCCTGCTGTGGCTGCAACTAAGCATCTATTTGTACCAGAACACAGTAAGAATAAGTATAGTGTGATAGATTCTTAACGTTGCCCTCTTGAGACAGGGACGCTGCTGATATCTTGGTGACGAAGAATTACATCCGCGACTTTGCAACGAATGAAAATATTTATCACGATCCTGCGAAAAAAAAAAAACGGGTAATAGTTCATAAGATTACCCAAATGCTAATACCAGGGTTACTTCTACAGAGACACCTGCTGATATCTTGCATGACGAAGATTATTTCCGCGACTTTGCAAACGAATAAAAAGATACTTATTTGATACTTCAAAACAAAAATGCTAATGGTTCATAAGATTACCAAATGCTAATAATAGGGTACTTCTACTTGAATATGTATATCATCTGTGAGCTACAGAAGTCTCATTTAAATAGATTATGCATTCCGTAATCCACTACGAGAAGAAAACGACTGAGGCGCAAAAGTGAGAGGGCGAGATTACGAGCGGAAAAAAAAGAGGTTAAATTCGGATTAAAAATGGCATCGCCAGATTACGCCAGTGAATTGTTCGGGGAACGAGATGCAAATGGCGTCTCGTAAGTTAGAAAAAATCTTTGATTAATCAGATACCTTTGAGATGGAAGGGGGTTGGGGGTCGGGTGGTTTGAGGGTTGATAGGATGGCCCTTATTTTCTCTTGCACGAATCCCTTAAATGACAGTCTGATAAACCGATTTATGATAATTATTACGACGCTGTCGATTAGCCTTAGCTACCGCCCCCCCGTCCCCCTCGAAAATCGGGGGTCGGGCGAGTTGTAAAATTCCACCCCCCATCAGCTTCAACTTTGGTGAGGGTCGTTAAGGTTGAAATTCGCATATTAATCTACACAAAAGTTCGCCATTATTAACAGCGTCCAAAACCATTAGCGCTATCACGGTCTGATCACACACCAATTAATCCCATTAATATGAAGGTGTAAGCACTAATGGGGGAAACTTGTCTGATCCTTTGTCTTTGTTCTTGGCTTCGGCTGGATCCTCATCAAATTTAGTCCATAAACTGTGTCAATTCGTAAAGAAATGAGCGCCGTTTGCGTACAGTACAAACTGGAGTTAAGATTCAAGTTCATCTTGTTCGTATTAAAAACTATTAACAATTAAGGAAAGAATTATATCTTCTTCAGTGATGCGACGAAGGTGACTTCGTTCTCATCGAAGATTGAATGTCGAAGGAATGATCGTCGGGGAGCGCTTGGCGGAGAGCTCGCGCCTCTTCTTTTTACCTTTCTTTCCTCCTGCTAATGCCTCTCGCCTGCTCAACGTTCCAATTCACATTCACAAATGCTATGATTGGATAAGATAAGGCGTGCACAATAAGAAGGGGCATCGTGGAGGAGAGACAGAGGAAAGAGGAGAGAGAGAGAGAGAGAGAGTGTAACAACGTCCTTCCAGGTACTCACATACATACGTACATAATTCACACACACACGTACACGCGGTAGCTACCAAGAGCCTGGCAGATTAGGGTGATCCTTAATTGAGACACGGACTTTTGATCTTGGGGTTTTTCCTTCTTCCTCTGCCAAATTGCGAACTGCCTTCACATTTCCCTTGGAAGAGTAAACTGCACTGAGTAGCGGAACTTATAATGCCCTTCAGAGGCTGATATTCCATAAATAGGGGCCTGGATTACACCTAATTACAGACCGGTCTGGAAAAGGCTAAATAACATGGAATCCTGATATTCTTTCGCCGTTGGTACTATTATTACTGCCATTGAATGTAAGACGCTTAACGTCCTTTTTTTTTTTTTTTTACCCTGCTTAATGTAGCCATAAGATAGCCGCTTGACATCTGATCAACCGAGGGCGAATATTAGGACCATTCTCCTTAAGAGATCAGGGCAGCTAACAAAGACGAAAAGACCCAACCAAAAACAGTATATATGGCTTCTTGAAGTTATTTCATTTATGGACTTGTTTTAATCTTAACCTTCATAGGCGCTGCTCTTTGAAGATTTTCCCTCTAGAGCTTATATAATCCTTATATACCATTTAGTCCCCACAATATTGCTAAAACTTCTGTTACGCAGTACTCTATTATAACATAACCACCAGTCAAGAAAGCGTCTGAGTTTCTAGAAAATTCACTTGGATCACATTCCCCAGTGCGGGTAGATACCAGCATAGCAGGCGTTACTTTGTATATATGACATTGAAAAAAATATCTTCTAGATGTAGGTCTGTCAAATTCACCCACATTTATCAGATTCAACAAAGACGCATCCTCACCATCGAGAGATGGATGCATATCACTTCTAGTCTGAATTTCACATTCAAATGAATGCATGTGCTAAACTCAATTTTATCGTCTCGGCGGCATGGCACGTTAGTGGGTCCTTCTGGATCCTGGGGAGGGGAAATCCTCTGCCTGTACTCCCTCCTCAGATTCATGTTTAAGATGAATTTGAGAGGAATCCGCACTTGCATATCTGGTATAAGTGACCAACACACACACGGACACACACACACACACACAATTATATATATATATATATATATATATATATATACATACTATATATATATGTATATATAATATATATATATATATATATATATATATATATATAAGATATATATATATATATATAAAACAGCCACGACGGACAGGTCAATAAGACGAAAGTACTTAGCATCTCAATTGTTTCACTTTTCCTTTATGGCTGTAACTTTGTTCGTATTATCATCACGTTTTACCTTTTTCGGGATTTAAAATCAAACATAAACATGTGTGCGTGT
>NC_087213.1:33154951-33162451 GCF_015104395.2 Macrobrachium nipponense
ACACGCACACATGTATATGTTTGATTTTAAATCCCGAAAAATAAAAGTAAAAAGTGATGATAATACGAACAAAGTTACAGTCACAAAGGAAAAGTGAAACAATTGAGATGCTAAGTACTTTCGTCTTATTATCCTGTCCGTCATGGCTGTTTTAATATATATATATATTATATATATATATATATATATATATCTATATATATATATACATATATATATATATATATATATATATATATAGTATATATATATATGTTTATATATATATACATATATATATATATTATATTATATATATAATATATATTAATAAATCCCCCTTTATGTATATAAATATATTATATTTATTCCCTAACTACACAAACTGGGAACTCTTACCTGTTGCCAACGGTGCTCTGTCTGTAAGATGTCACGAGGCTTATTAAGACTGCGTAAATATACAAAAATATCATTATTTCCCAAAGCAATTGGTTATAACAAAGAACAAAATGATTAACAAGTCATAATGGCACAAATACCCAAATCTGCCCATAAAGAAAAACCAATAAGATAACATTCTACCTTCCGGACTAAGGTTACAACTCTCAAACCCCAAACAAGTCACACTGTCTAGTATTAGTCAGTTAGAGAATTCCATTCCTAATCAACCATGGAATCGGACCCATCTTTTCGATGGGCGTTTTCTCCCCGACACTTAGGGCAACCGCTTGTTCTCTCCTTTGCACAAAGAATGCGTCTTCCACAAGTACCCTGAACCAGTAGGCCTGTAATACGCGTACAAACGAATGCACATGCCTCGCAAACGGGGAACGACCTCTGAGACAAGTTGCTTGTTCAGCAAATACCATGGCTCTCCCCTCCCTGTGAACTTTGCAGTGTACCACCCCTTGTCTCTAGGCAAGCAGAGCTATGTGACTTTATTATTATATAAAACACTTTAAACATATTATTAGCCATTCCCCTCCCCCTTTCTTTTTCACCTCTTAAGATATATATACTATATACATATATATGTAAATATATATATATATATATGTATATATATATATATATATATATATATATATATATATATATATATATATATATATATATGTGTGTGTGTGTGTGTGTGTGTGTGTGTGTGTGTGTGTGTCCGTGTGTGTGTTGGTCACTTATACCAGATATACGAGTGCGGATTCCTCTCAAATTCATCTTAAACATGAATCTGAGGAGGGAGTACAGGCAGAGGATCTCCCCTCCCCAGGATCCAGAAGGACCCACTAACGTGCCATGCCGCCGAGACGGATAAAATTGAGTTTAGCACATGCATTCATTTGAATGTCAAATTCAGACTAGAAGTGATATGCATCCATCTCTCGATGGTGAGGATGCGTCTTTGTTGAATCTGATAAATGTGGGTGAATTTGACAGACCTACATCTCAGAAGATCTTATTTTTTTCAATGACATATATACAAAGTAACGCCTGCTATCCTGGTATCTGCCCGCACTGGGGAATGTGATCCAAGTGAATTTTCTAGAAACTCGACGCTTTCTTGACTGGTGGTTATGTTATAATAGAGTACTGCGTAACAGAAGTTTAGCAATATTGTGGGAATAAATGGTATATAAGGATTATATAAGCTTTAGAGGGAAAATCTTCAAAGAGCACCGTATGAAGGTTAAGATTAAAACAAGTCCATAAATGAAATAACTTCAAGAAGCCATATATACTGTTTATGGTTGGGTCTTTTCGTCTTTGTAGCTGTCCTGATCTCTTAAGGAGAATGGTCCTAATATTCGCCCTCGGTTGATCAGATGTCAAGCGGCTATCTTATGGCTACATTAAGCAGGGTAAAAAAAAAAAAAAAGACGTTAAGCGTCTACATTTCAATGGCAGTAATAAATAGTACCAACGGCGAAAGAATATCAGGGTTCCATGTTATTTAGCCTTTTCCAGACCGGTCTGTAATTAGGTGTAATCCAGGCCCCTATTTATGGAATATCAGCCTCTGAAGGGCATTATAAGTTCCGCCACTCAGTGCATTACTCTTCCGAGGGAAATGAGAAGGCAGTTCGCATTTGGCAGAGGAGAAGGAAAAACCCCCAAGATCAAAGTCCGTGTCTCAATTAAGGATCACCCTAATCTGCCAGGCTCTTGGTAGCTACCGCGTGTACGTGTGTGTGTGAATTATGTACGTATGTATGTGAGTACCTGGAAGGACGTTGTAACACACTCTCTCTCTCTCTCTCTCTCTCTCTCTCCGCGATGCTCTTATTGTGAAGCCTATCTTCCATCATAGCATTTGAATGTGAATTGAACTTGAGCAGGCGAGAGGCATTAGCAGGAGGAAAGAAAGGTAAAAAGAAGAGGCGCGAGCTCTCCGCCAAGCGCTCCCCGACGATCATTCCTTCGACATTCAATCTTCGATGAGAACGAAGTCACCTTCGTCGCATCACTGAAGAAGATATAATTATTTCCTTAATTGTTAATAGTTTTTAATACGAACAAGATGAACTTGAATCTTAACTCCAGTTTGAACTGTACGCAAACGGCGCTCATTTCTTTACGAATTGACACAGTTTATGGACTAAATTTGATGAGGATCCAGCCGAAGCCAAGAACAAAGACAAAGGATCAGACAAGTTTCCCCCTTAGTGCTTACCACTTCATATTAATGGGATTAATTGGTGTGATCAGACCGTGATAGCGCTAATGGACGCTGTTAATAATGGCGAAACCTTTGTTAGATTTAATATGCGAATTTCAACCTTAACGACCTCACCAAAGTTGAAGCTGATGGGGGGTGGAATTTTACAACTCGCCCGATTTTCGAGGGGGACGGGGCGGTAGCTAAGGCTAATTCGACAGCGTCGTAATAATTATCATAAATCGGTTTATCAGATGTCATTAAGGGATTCGTGCAAGAGGAAGGGCCATCCTATCAACCCTCAACCCACCCCACCCCCACCCCCTTCCATCTCAAAGGTATCTGATTAATCAAAGATTTTTTTCTAACTTACGAGACGCCATTTGCATCTCGTTCCCCGAACAATTCACTGGCGTAATCTGGCGATGCCATTTTTAATCCGAATTTAACCTCTTTTTTCCGCTCGTAATCTCGCCCTCTCACTTTTGCGCCTCAGTCGTTTTCTTCTCGTAGTGGATTACGGAATGCATAATCTATTGAAATGAGACTTCTGTAGCTCACAGATGATATACATATTCAAGTAGAAGTACCGTGTTATTAGCATTTGGTAATCTTATGAACCATTAGCATTTTTGTTTTGAAGTTTCAAATAAGTATCTTTATTCGTTTGCAAAGTCGCGGAAATAATTCTTCGTCATCAAGATATCAGCAGTGTCTTTGTAGAAGTACCCTGGTATTAGCATTTAATCTTATGAATCATTACCCTTTTTTTTTCGTAGGATCTGATAAATATTTTCATTCGTTTGCAAAGTCGCGGATGTAATTCTTCGTCATCAAGATATCAGCAGCGTCCCTGTCTTCAAGAGGGACAACGTTAAGAATCTATCACACTATACTTATTCTTTACTGTGTTCTGTACAAATAGATGCTTAGTTGCAGCCACAGCAGGCTTTCTTTCCCCCGTCGCGGACTGCTCACAATCAGAACTATTGGATTAGGACTGGAGAGCTTTTACCACTGATCAACTCCGACCTCCCATACTTATCTACTTTACTTTGCCAATAACGTCAGCTTTAAATCCAATATGTTGATTGAAAGGGGAAGTCCTATTTCGTATCAGTTAGTGAAATGAAATAGGTTGTTTATAATCTAAGTTTTGCTACAAGTTGATTACATCTCGGTATCTTTTCATTACCGTTAATGTTAGTATATATGAACGTATACGAATTTTGGCGTGTCTTTATTTATGGTGCACATAATAATTCCTCCAAAATGAAAGAAGGAAACCTTGGAACGAGTTCGATAAATGCATAAACAAACATTCACATGGAGAGAGAGAGAGAGAGAGAGAGAGAGAGAGAGAGAGAGAGAGAGAGAGAGAGCAGCGATCATTCTTTGCAATGTTTCCATTCGTGTGCTGTGAAAGATAACTGGAACTGTATCCCCTTAATTGGTGTTAAAGTAAGTAATTTCCGGCTTCGCGTTGAAGAATTTAGGGTTGTTTGGTGATTATGTTTTATACTTGGTTCAGTAATGAATGGTAGTGTATATTCAAAATCATTCGGTCCTGCTGTTTGGCAACAGAGAGAGAGAGAGAGAGAGAGAGTATGAGAGAGAGAGAGAGAGAGAGAGAGAGTAAATTCGCCTATTATACAAAAATACTTTACAAAAGAAAATAAAACATGACTCCATAGAAGTTTATAGCTTAAAAGGTTGTATTGGGATGGGATTTGCAATTCATGCGCATAAGAAAATAGAAAAAAAAATAAACAGTAAAGCATCAGCACCAGTAAATAAAAGGCCAGTCAGTTGGCGTTGCAAGTACATAAATAGGTAAAGACTGAATGCCAAAAATAAGCTAAAAAAAGAAAAAAAACTAATGTTATGCCTTTAATGCAAGGAGGTAAGCGTACAAAAGATTTTGGAGATGGGGTTGATTTTTTCTTGAAAGCAGATAATGCAGATAATCTTTCGAAGTTTTTTGCCGGGTGGTTGGGATCAAAGACGCACACACATACACAGACAGACCCACACACACAGACCACTTACAAACACCATACACACACACACACACACACACACACACACACACACATATATATATATATATATATATATATATATGTGTGTGTGTGTGTGTGTGTGTGTGTGTGTATATGTGTATACACATGCACGTGTATAGGTAACGCATTACTGCAAAAGGACAGGTATGTAGCTTCCAGAAACACCATTCAGCAATTTAAATTATTTGTTTATGAAACGATTTCTCCTGCAACGAAATGGGAAATTGTTACGCACTTGCATTCCTCTTTGTTTTTTCGAACATGAGATACCTAAATCATACTGATGGATTTTTTTGAAGTCCTCTGGAAGAATGGGCCAAGAACAGAGAACGTACAATCTGTACCTGATTGTAGACATGCGCAATACGACAATCTCTTCCAACACTTTTATATGACAAAGGCGAAGATCGTGGGAGGAAAATTTCAGGCTTGTTTGCACAATGAGAAATTCCAGCCTTGTATTTACGATGAAAACCTTTCTCTCAGTCTGTGTGATTGCAATCGGATACTGAAATGAAACACATACATTCCTTTTCTATATCCACTCCTTTTATTTTATATAAAAGGTTAAACGTCAGTGAAATTAGTTGTATTCCTTAGAATTACTACGAAAGATTTATGAAGTGCAAGCCAGTAACAACACATTTCCCCTTCCCATTCAAACCCTACTATGAGGCAGAGTAACGTTCACTCCAGCCAATATCAAGGGCTACAAGTACTGTGGCCGCCCACTCGCTTAGGGGATCTAAATTGCAGCAATAAACTCCTTGCACATATGGTGCTTTTTCGGTCGTAAAAAGGATTGCCGATAACACCCATGGAACTCTTGAACACAGATAAGAAATGGTTCATAGAAGTTAAAAAAAAAAAAAACTCCGGGTTTACTAAACTACCTCAATCTCTACCGGGAATCGAGAATCTAATACACAGCCGCCTTGGGAGTCTCCAGTTGAGAAACACCACATAAAGTTTCGCTGAGAAGCCATCTTTCTTTTTTGGGAGCCAGAGGCATTGCAGCCCTCGCCCTTTTTTTTTTTTTTTTTTTTTTTTGTTTTTTTTTTTTTTGTATCGTTCTTTGCCCTCTCGGTAGCTCTCTAAAGAGGAGGTTATATGCCGCCATACCGATTCCATTTGCAATGCCCGAATTCTGTTGTGCTAAAAAAAAAAAGTACATATTTGGGTTGAAGAACCACCTGAGGACTAGGAAGACCATTATCGTACAATGATTCATAAACAAAGATAGGGAGAAGTTTAGGCGGTTGTATAACGAATGAGCTACAAATGTCTAGAGAAAAATAAAAAAAATTCTCAGTGCAACAAGGTCCATGACGATAAAGCAAAGAAATTCCAGGAAGAATGGGATAACGAACGAAGAAATAGCCGAGTGATCGTATATTGATACGATTGGAAACCGATCTGCCTATGAGGCTCGTTAAAAAGTTCCCAAGAAAGAGCCCTGGTTACTGCTGGAGGTTTGTTACAATCCGATGAATCCCGAAAGAAATGCTTCCGTAAGGGAAACATCTGGAGCCAGATATCAGAAAAAGGATGTCTTACATTTGGCGGTATCCGAAAATATTATCAAATATCATATGGACTTGAAAAGCGCAGAAAATAAGCTATAGTATTTGATTAGTATATACAAAATCTATTTTTGTGAATAGAGGAAATTAATTCGAGAATTAGCCCCAGTGGAATCCAAAAGTCGATTGCTGCTAGAAGGTGCCTATACTCTACACCTCTTTTGTTGCACACAGGGAAATCAAACTTGTGAAAAATGGGATCCTCGGGAATCGGTTACCAGGCACAAACCCAACTCAGTATAACGAGTTCCACACAATATACCTGTGCTACATGATTCGAAACTTACTAGATAGTTTTCTGCAACTATTTTCCTTCCTTGAATTTAAATAGATTGACACACACCCCACCTCTCTCTCTCTCTCTCTTTATCTGGAATATACAACTAAAAATACAGATATTTTCAGTACTCGTTAATGTAATTATATGAACTACAATCATTCCATGCGCGTTGAATTTAATTATATAATACTCTTTTTACAAGTGTTCGCATTAAATTACCTGAAAAAAAGAAAAAGGTAACTTACAATGCTCCTGTGATGTATCTGACCATAAAAGTCATTGACGTAAACAGAAGTTGTAGTTTTTAATGAAAATTTCCCGAAACTTTTATCAAAACTAATTTTGGTAAAGCTTTCATTCCATTCGCAGAATTGAATCTATGACCCCACTACGAGGCCAAATAACTAAATGCAAATCACTTGGCTCAGGCTCTAATGGTTATTTTGTCTACGGCAACTGAATTTGGGCATCTGACCCTGAAATTGTTCTGTCAAAAATAGCTGTATATGGACTGCACAAACTTTAAGCCACGATTATTATTATTATTATTATTATTATTATTATTATTATTATTATTATTATTATTATTATTATTATTAGTAGTAGTAGTAGTAGTAGTAGTATCATTATTATTATTATTATTATATTTCTGGGTCTTCGTCTACTTTTATCAGTCCTTCTTCCCATGCACTCCTTAGCCACTCTTCTTCACTGGTTTTCAGATATTACCCCAGTGCTCTGCTCTCTGTGTTGTCATAGTCCTCTGTTCTTGGTAGCCCTCCTCCCTTTCGTGTTATGTAATAGTCTGTCTGTATTTGCTCTTGGGGTGTAAAAATGCTTTGTGTACTGTCCATGTGTTTTCTAGTTTCTGGTCATTACTGCGGAGTTCAGCCTTCGTCCACTCTACTACTCCTGCGCTGTATCTGATTACAGGTACTGCCC
>NC_087213.1:33164951-33192586 GCF_015104395.2 Macrobrachium nipponense
CTACTTTGTGTCAAATATCATTCCAAACTCCTGATTCAGTCAATACTCTTGACTAGTATTTATTGTTCCACCTTCATGGCTTATATTTCCCTAAATAACATTACTCTTAATAACACTTATCAACATACACTTTCTTATTCAGCACCTAGTACCCATGACTGGTCTTTTCTTTGACTGCTCTTATCACTCCTGCCTAACAATAATATTGAAGAGCCACTTTTATGGTAAGTCGTTTTCGTTTTTCTAATGGTTTCAACATATCCTGTATCTCATATATCTTCATATAACAGCACATCGCATCTCTTACAGTTCCAACAAAGTTTAAGTTAATTATTCTAATTGGACGTTATCAATTCAGCTTCAGACTGTTCACACAACTGTTACGTGACAATATCTTTGACCCCTGCAACTCTTTTCCACTTCGGTCGTTCCTGTTATCCGGTATACTTTCCAATTAAAGCCCGTTAGGTGTACTAAATAGTCCCCTTAGATGTACTAAATAATCCTTTGTAAACAAATCCATACAGTCACTGTAATCATATTTTTCCATTATAGAGGAACATTTCATCCTTTCAGCTACTTTGTATGGCCCTGTTACACACCCAGGCATACCTAGGTCCTAGCCATGCGATAAATTGCACTCTTACCTCCTTACTGCAGTACTTCATCGTTATATCCTCAGTAGTTACTCCCAAACGTGTCTCCAGTTACATCAAATCTTGTTCATTTTATTAATCAGTCAGATCTGACTTTTTGAATCGCCTATAGTCTAAATCAACGATCCAACAAAATAACAAAATAATATACTTGTCGATAATGTATTCTCTTAAAAAAAGCAAAGCCTTCGTCCATGTGTTTTACTCAGGCGTGAAGCTTGTCGCTCCATGCATATACAGTAACAAAGGGGTTTTCAACCTTTTCCTCCCCACATACCCCTTCGGGTACGTGGGGAGGAAAAGGTTGAATCGTTGACTTCAACTATAGACGATTCAAAAAGTCAGAACTGACTGATTAATAAAATGAACAATATTTGATATAACTGGAGACACGTTTGGGAGTAACTAGTAAGGATATAAGGGAGACGATGAAGTACTGCAGCAAGGAGGTAAGAGAGCAATTTATCGAATGGCTTAGGACCTAGGTTATGCATGGGTGTGTGACAGGGCCATACAAATTAGGTGGAAGGATGAAATGTTTCTCTATAATGTAGGAATGTGATTACAGTGACTGTAGGGATTCGTTGACAAAGGATTATTTAGTACACCTAAGGGGTTTTAATTGGAAAGTATAACGGATAATAGGAACGACTGAAGTGGAAAGGAGGTGCAGGGGTCAAGATATTGTCACTTAACAATTGTGTGAGTATTTGTAATGTCAGTATTGTACCCCATTCACTTTGTATGACAAGGAAAACAAAACCAACTCATAAAAACTGTGCAGAGAGGAAGCAGGTACATAACTCTCCCGACATAATCAATAATATCGTAAACATAAAGAATTCCATGAAAAATAAAAACAATTGTATAATTATTTACCTCTGGCTATGTAGTAAATGTTACTGTTGTTGAGATGCAAAAACAAAATACATTATTATTACATCAGCTGCAGAGATAGTTATTGAAATGCCTAAAACTGGTTTTCATTAACTATCCTAGTTGGCCGAGGAGCAGTTTTTGCTAATGCACATTGAAGGTCGGCATCTAACATTCATTCGAGTGCCATGGGGAGCACGTACCCGCTGTCAGACCTTTGGCGAAACCCAGGTTAAAAACCCTGCAGTAACAACTTTTCTTTCAAACTAAAGTAGACTATTCCTTATTCAAAGTTACCCCAAATCTCTTTTATTGACATCTCTCTCTCATCTCTCTCTCTCTCTCTCTCTCTCTCTCTCTCTCTCTCTCTCTCTCTCTAAATGCAATGTGAACATGAGTTATTGCTGATACCAAGTATTTTTTACGTTAGTGTAAAAGAAAGCGCGATCCACTTAACTCCAAACCACCTTAATCTGCTATAGTAGATTCACATCACCCGTGCATCTGATGTCTAGGCCAGTCCCTTACGACGCTCCTGATTGGCTGTTGATAACCCAATGACACGGCTGGAAACTCTCAGTCTCTCGAGAGAATTCTCGTCTTTCAAAAGTATCCATCAGGAGAAGTGGAACATACATCCTGTGTATGTAAACTCTTGAGAGAGACTTAGAGTTTCCAGCCCTGTGATTGGCTTATCAACAGCCAATCAGGAGCGTCGTAAGGGACTGGCCTAGACATCAGATGTACAGGTGATGTGAATCTACTATAGTACATGTAATTACTGCCTGATTATTCTTCATTTATAGTTCTACGGTTCGCCAAACTATTTTTCACTTTCATTTAGACCTGCTTTGAGGAGAATTTATTTTATTAGATTTCAGAGAATTATTTCATATTGAACTGGGAATTTATATCATTCCCATCTGCCCAACTCAGAATTCAAATTTCCGAAATTAAAATTTCAAGATACTGAATCCAAAGCACTGATAAGAAAGTTTATATTACGAATCATTAATTGTATGATGGATGAACGAGCGGAAATGATTGGTGGATTTTGTATTATTCATTCTTAACAAGCTGTAAAGGCCTGTCCACACTAGGAAACATTGTTTGCAAACAAATTTTCATAGCGTGGACTGGCCTTAAGACCCAAGAAATCATGCATAAGAGTACTCCTATGTACCGAAGTAGCCATAAAGGTTAATTGCGATTACCAGAAATGTAAAGAAAGTGATTCGGAAATTCCCTAAGGCAAGTGGAGATATATAATAAGATATTATGAAACCAATAAGCTTATGGCTAATATTTTCATTCGTTTAAGTTTCATGCAAATGCAAAGAAATCACGAAAGTCAAACAACCATGTTTTTCTTCATTTGGGTATTTTAAATGCCCAGAAAAGTCAGTCTCTCTTTGAAAGCGAAACAATTTCGCACGATGCGGACGTGGAAACTTCCTTACTGTGAAAATCTCCTGTAATGAGAGAGAGAGAGAGAGAGAGAGAGAGAGAGAGAGAGAGAGAGAGAGAGAGAGAGAGAGAGAGAGAGAATCTCAGCATATGTCGTCTAAGCTCTGACATCCAGAGTTTAGTGTTCGTTTCAGAGGGCCATTACTGGTTGCAATTTCCGCTTTAAAGACCATCGTTATTGGTCTAGGATTTTCCATTTAAGATAGAGAGAACAAAATTAGTGAGAACCCACTGATACCCAAATTCATATTTCCGCGACTTACTGCATTCTAAATATAAAGTCGAATAAAACGTTCAGGGTTTCAATACGATAGGTTGGACAAACTCATGTTGTGAGAATGAACTTAGTAAGAAAAAAAGTGAATAATTCATCTTGAGTAATTGCATGAACTGATTAATGAAGGAACGAATATTTTCATTTTTCGGTTTTTGCAAAACTGACATTTTGTGAGGAACATGAAAGTCAAGGTCTAAGAGCAGTTTGGACAGGAAGCTGAAGGGAGGTAAAGGTCAGAGAAAACGAATGATTAAATTGTCGAATCTCTCCCCAGATGGAAATGTCTGAAATATCAAATCGAACATGTTCTTGCAAAAACAGAAACTAGATTGTCACTGCTGACACCAGTGATGATAGCAATGGTTAACAGAAACGATATTCGCAGTGATGTTGATTCAGCCTAATAAGATTAATATAATTCCCAATGAAATCACTTTTGACTTTTTATAATTGACAAACTCAATGTTCCTCGATTCGGAAACATCTTTGCTCCCGTCAGTCGAGGAACAGGTAGGTGAAGTAGAAGGTACAGTTCATGTTTGTACTATGAAGTTTAATCTTGGCATTAGCAACAAAGTGAATTCATTTTGATTATACGTTTTTTATTTCTTTTTATTTGTATGGTGTTTTTACGTTGCATGGAACCAGTGGTTATTCAGCAACGGGACCAACGGCTTTACGTGACTTCCGAACCACGTCAAGAGTGAACTTCTATCACCAGAAATACACATCTCTGACCCCTCAATGGAATGTCTGAGAATGGAACTCGCGGCCACCGAGGTGACAGGCCAAGACCAAACCGACCACGTCATCGAGGCGTTCCATTTTGATTATAAGAATACGTCATACGGAAGCGTTTTCACCTCGAAACTTATTATTTCGGTGAATATTTACGTAACGTTAGGTTGAGTTAGGTTAAGATATGTTGATTTCAGAAATGTTGGGTCGAATTAGCTTTTACTGGAGAACTCTCAAATGCACGAGACTAAAACGACTTGGATCCGACACGACTGACTTGAAGTGCGTTTTCATCATTCCACTATCAGTGGTTCTCAACCTTTTGCGACCCATGCACCCTTTCACCATATCTCAGGATGTCATCTCCGCCCCCCACCAAACCCCCACCTTTTTCCAAAATTTTCTGCCACAAAAGGGGCATTCCAAATAATATGCAACAAAATACTAACACTAACACACAAGCTAGCAGAGAGAGAGCCCAGTGTGACCTCTCAGTAGTACGATGGACACTGCATTTTGTGTGGTCCTAGATCCAGTCTGAGCCCGCCAATCTGTGTTCAATTTACGCCTCCCCCCCGCCGCCGCCCCCCCCCCTTGAAACTGAAATTCCCCCCTGGTTGAAAACCACTGGCTGTATGGTAGAAGTCCAAGAAAGGACTTATTATATCAAATTTGTGGGCGTTTATACTCAAAACGAGGTTGTAATTTAGGAAAGTATTTTCATTGGTAAAGCTTCAAATGACGACATCAAAATTTTCCCATGTAAAACATCGCTCTGTAAGAAATAGTTGTTTCACCTTTAATAATAATAATAATAATAATCGGTATCACATTTTCAGCATAACACTTCTAAAGGTCATGAGACCTAAACACTTTCTTTCATACGACGGATATGAAAATAACGAAAAATTTACTATATAACCATTAGACCCATTCTCCGTCTATTCCTCATCACCAGAAATGATCAAAACATTTTTACTCTCATTCTTGGTTGTCGTTGTACTCTTGCTATTTCTTTTGTCTTTGCGGCAAGCATTCTCTGTAAGATAACATTTTATTGTTTTAGTAACCACTGAAGAAGTAAAACATTCTCTTCGGGGTGGAATGTTTTCACAGTTCTATAAATAACCAAAACATATGAACATAACCGTACTTCATATTATTAATTGATATATGGAGGATCTCTTTTGTTGTCATTCTTGGATTCCCTAAATCCGTGCTTCCATAGACACTGTGAAGGCAGGTGATGTATTTATTATCTATATATATATATATATATATATATATATATATATATATATATATATATCTATATATATATATATATATATATATATATATATATATATATATATATATATATATATATATATATATAATTTATATTATAATATATTAATATTATATATATATATAAATATAAATATAATATATATATCGGCGTCATAATTGATAATCGTTTGTAGGTAGTATAACAATTTTTTGAGGGCTATGGATAATAAATACATCACCTACCTTCATAGTGTCTATGGACTCACGGATTTAGGGAATCCAAGAATGAAAACAAAATAGATCCTCCATATATCAATTAATAATATGAAATACGGTTATATTCATGTTTTGATTATTTATAGAACCATGATAACATTCCACCCCGAAGAAATATTTTACTTCTTTAGTAGTATCTAAAGCATTAAAATTTCATCTTACACAGAATGCTTGACGCAAGAACAAGAGAAACAGCAAGAGTACAACGACAACCAAGAATGAGAGTAAAAATGTTTTGATCATTTCCTATCGACGCGATACGAATTTGCTGTTTGTTTGAATGGTGTTTTTACGTTGCATGGAACCAGTGGTTATTCAGCAATGGGACCAACGGCTTTACGTGACTTCCGAACCAAGTCGAGAATGAACTTCTATCACCAGAAATACACATCTTTGACCTCTCAATGAAATGCCCGAGAATTTAACTCGCGGCCACCGAGGTGGCAGGCCAAGACCAAAATGACCACGCCACAGAAGCGCTACGAATTTGTTGTTAATAAGATTTATCCGTAATTCCATCATATTTCGTCAGAATACAGGAGTTCCAGTTCACCTCATCGAAACGAGGAAAAGGTTAAGTGACACCTCGACCATACCTTTTAAATTTGTAAGTGGAAAGTTTCCATCGCGATAGTCCTTCCAAATGTCATAAATCTAAACCGGAAATTACGTTCGTCTGAACGATTTCATTGAACATTTACTATGCTCAAAGCCGGTCGCTCAGTATTAATTGACTAATTATCATACCCGTTACATGGGCAACATACAGCGGTTCATTTATAAATAATGAGATGCCAGCACGACGGACAGGTATTGTGTTTTAACTTATTACAATAGCTTTGTTGTTTCAATTAGACATTACGTAACTTACAGGTTTTGCTGACGTCGATGGTTATTTAATCTTCACCCCCCTCCCCCGTTTCATCAATTTTGATTGTGGTCTGTTTATGTCATTATTAAACATCTGTAGCTTTTATTCTTGACGATAGTTTCTAAGTGGTGGAGATGTGAAGTTACATATTTTCTAAGTGGTGGAGATGTGAAGTTACATATCAACTCCTTGATTCTTGTAGGTGATAAATGAAAGCAGTTTACACTTCAAAAATCGTGAGGGCCAATTCATAGTGTAAAGGCCTGTCTACAATAGGAAACAATGTTTGCAAGCAATGTTTCCTTGTTTGGACAGGTTGAAGTGAAATAAGCTCTATATGGATCCCTATATAAAAACAGATTCAGAATAACCTCATATATAATTTCGTTAGAAAACACATTAAAAATCAGTGTAAGACGCAACAAACATGATGGAAAGCAAAACATATAGACAGGGGTAAAGGATGAAGCTTCCGTTGTTCTGTGAAAAATCTTATAACCTTCATGTAAGTCGATGGAGGATGAAAAAAAAAAATATAAATCCCGACCCTCTAATGCTTCGCCATCCTTCCGGAATCCTGACAAATCCCCCCCTATGCGAATTACGCTTCTCTTAAAATTAGATAACGGTAATCCGAAAGTGGTTCTCAGGAAATCTAATACAGCAACTATTTTGGGACTTCCGACCACCGTCGATACTACGGAGGAGAAAGATGGCGGACATGCGTTTAAGTGGATGGGGAAAGTCAACGGAGATGGAATAAAAAGTATTATTGTTGCAATAATTTTTTGTGCCTAGAAATATATGAAGATTATGGTATCAATGAGTTTTATCTCCTTGTTTAATCTTCCATTACTTTTAACTGCAATTTTTCCCATGACGCTTTTAATGAATAATCACTTTGGATATTGTATCATAACCATCAAGTCTCATTGTGTCGCCGGCGGTCTGTGCGGCTGCAAGGACCTGGTGCTTTGTAGGGACACGCCTTATGCCGTGGTTTGCAGCAAGTGATAGACCCTTCTGCAATCATCGAAGGCTAAAGGACAGGGGATTGTTACGACACTGTCAAGAACCATAAGGTCGGCAACCTGTTGTGTCTTATAATTGCTCAAGTTAACTCTCCAACTTTTGAAATAGCCAAGACAATGAACAAGGTCATCTTACCCTATATATACACCCCTAGGAGGTACTCAGTTCCGCGTTGGACGAGTGGTTTTCGCACTTGGCTACCAATCCGGTGGTCCGAAGTTCGATTCTCGGCTGTACCAACGCAGAAAAAGGAATTTATTTCTGGTGATAGAAATTAATTTCTCGATATAATGTGGTTTCGAAATTCCACAATAATCTGTAGGTCCCGTTGCTAGATGACCAATTGCGTTTTCTAGCCACGTAAAAATATCTAATCCTTCGGGCCAGCCTTAGGTGAGCTGTTAATCAGCTCAGTGGTCTAGTTAAACTAAGACATACTTAACTTAACCTTTGAGGTACTCGTAGGTTTCCCCAGTAGAATTCATTGACATTCTGAATACGTCTCCAAACTCAGGTATTGCATTTCTGGACGTAGAAAATCTATTCACGAATGTACTGGTGGACGAAACCATCGATATCCCCGTCTTCTCCAAATCAGCACCAAGGAGGACCCCTACCTCTCACACAGGGGTAACCCATTTCGACAGTTACATGGTGTCGCTATGGTTCCCCCTTGGTTGGCGGCCTATTTGCCAAATGTGCATGGCAGATGCCGAGCAAAGAAACTTCAGTTTCCATCCGAAACCAAAGCTATATGCCCGGTATAAAGATGATATCTTCATTACTATCGATACTGATGAAGAAGCCACTCGCCTACAGTTTGCCTTGAAGAGGACCCTATCCTAAACTTCATTGTTCAATATGGTATCAAAAGCCGACTTCCCTTCTTGGATGCAAATGTAGAGAAGAAAGAAGATAGCTAAAATACCACCGCGTACCAAAAGACGACTAATGTTGACAGTGCCTTAACACCAGTGGGGATTACCATGACACTTACAAACGCTGTGTTAGTCACGTATGTGAGACGTTCAGTTACGCACTGTTTCTCATGGAAAACTACTCATGCAAAGCTCGAAAGTGTTAGGCAGCTCCTAACTACTCTGTTTTTTTCCATCTGTCCACACGCCTTTGGAGTTTGCGTATGGTAACACTGCGTCTCGGGCTTTAGGTAGTTACATTCAGCTTACATTCAACAATAATAACAATATCCTATTTCGAATATTAACAGTGTAATTCGCATACAGTAAATTATTAAAACACTTTTCAGTTGTAAATGTACACCCAGATATCCTTTTATTTACCTAAAACTTACACATAGCGTAACTATCTAAAGCCCGGGAGGCAGTGTTACCATACGCAAACACCACAGGCGGATACAACAACAGCCTAGTAGAAGGGTGCACACGAAAACAGTTTGATGTGTATGCCAGCACACAGGTAACGATGCCTTCCTCACCACGAAACATCACATTTTATCGCAAAGCACAATATCACAGCCAGTTCAAGGATGAGGTCAAGGCCATGGAAAAGATAACTGCCAGCGGTACAACGCCTACCGAATTCGAACGAGAGTATTTCCTTACTTGTCAACTGCTGCCTGGTACAGGTCAGCAACCTCGTAATGTGAAATAACTAATGTGAAATAACCCCTAGATATTTGTGGGAGTCGACTAACGTAGCATACACTTTTAAATGTACCGAAGAGCCATGTCAAGCCCTCAGAAATTGTTGCATCGGTTGCACCACTACCCTTCTGCGTAGAACCGCAACCAAGGGAGTAATATGTCAACACTACTTGGATAACCACGACCGTAAATCGACACTGGAAGAATTATTGAATTGAGTTGAATATGGAATTTACGACAAAGGCCAAGCACTAGGACCTATGAGGCTATTCAGCGCTGAAACGGAAACTTACAATAAAAGGGTTGAGGTGTAACAGGAGGAAAACCTCGCAGTTGCACTATGAAGCAATTGTTAGGAGAGGGTGGAAAGTAAGATAAACGAAAGAGAATATGAAAGGAGGTACAGTAAGAGGAACGAAAGGGGTTGCTGGCTGCAAAGAACCTTATATAATGATGTGCACTTACATCACTAACCCCCTACGGGGTGGAAGAATTATTAGAAAGCACAGAAATCATGCATAGAGAAGAAAGTTTCTACAGACTACAAATTGCATGAGCTGTGAGCATAAATCAACAGCGGCTGAATTAGACATAAGGAAGAACCCAAGTCCATCATCCTTTCTTCTTCAAGGAAACCACAGGACATCTTTGAGAGTCTGAAGGAGACAAGCGACAGAACACCCCTGAACACGACTGCCAACAATGAAGCAAATCAAGCCGGTTGCCCAGAGACGGAAATCATGCCCTTGCCCATGCCCTTCACTGCAAGCCGAGTCATAGGGCGTGTCCTATACGGAATGCTCTTTCTGCCGCACATACTGCCACCCAGACAAAGAGACCAGCCGACCAAAAGACATTCAGCACCCCCAAGACGTCATTACATATATATATATATATATATATATCTTATATATATATATATATATATATATATATATATATATATCGAGCTACAATGTCCTTTCATATCTAATTCCCTCTACCTCGGAATAATATATTTTCATATATGCTTAACCGAAGGGGAATTTTTTCTCGATAATAGATTTGCCTGGACCAGGGCGCGAACCTATGGATCCTTTCAAACCCAGGAACGTCAGTGAAAGCTTTCCTACTATGAAAATATATTAATTCCGAGGTAGAGCGAATTAGATATTAAAGGACATTGTAGCTCGATATATGTATATGAATCACGGAAATGTGATATGACTTATATATATATATATAATATATATACATAATATATATATATATATAATATATATATATATATATATATATTATATATATATATATATAATAATATGATATGTTTATGTATATGCACACATTCCTACACTTTGCTCATAAATTCATAATCTGAAAGTATTGGTATGCTTGGTGAGGCAGTAAATACTAAGGAAACAGTGCTTGAAACTGCCTGTGAACATGAATTAAAACTGCTTTTCATAATATTCTTAGAGTATAAGGAATTCTTCAGACGACAGTTCGCGGTATGCAAAAGCATATTGGGTCACACCTCCGCCGAGATTCTTTTTCGAAAGAAAAGTGTTTTTGGGCAGAACTCATAAAAATGCAAATGCCTTTGAATTCCCATGACCATCGGTGTTCTCTCTCTCTCTCTCTCTCTCTCTCTCTCTCTCTCTCTCTCCAGTAACACGACCAACAACCACTTCATCGAATTTCCCCTCCATCGTACAACATTAGGGATCATTATCATATAAATCATTCCTGAGACTTCTTAAACTGTTCCCAATCCCGCTTGGTGAAGTTGGGTGTTTGACATTCATAAAGAAGAAGATGAAGGAAAAGAAGTTCAAGAAGAAGACAAATCTTGTCGAAACCCTTAGAGAATTCCTATGAGAAAACCGGGAAGGACCCGGTACCAAAAGGTCAAGGAGTTGGGGAGTGACAATTCTGTGTAAGCAATAACTTTTATTTCTATGTGACAGAGCGGTGTGTGTCCTTTACAGATGTCGTATGGTAGTTGCGTATATCTAGGAAAATTGCCATTAGCAAAAAAGTCTGCCAACCCTTTGTCTTTATACCTCTCGACCGAACTTGTGACTTCTCTTGTAACATTATTGATTTGGAGCTCTTAGGAATTGACCCTAAGAATACCTTTTTTCACTTTTGTAATTTAAATTACTGACAAAGTTTATTAAAATCCAAATAAGTATAAATATGCACTGCTCAGTTTTATTCCTTTCAATCTAGCCAAGTACTCTGGGAAATTCCCCAAAATAAATTTGTCTTTTGCAAAGAATAAATCTAATCTGTAGTCATAGAAAAAAATGAGAGATAAGAAACCTCCCACCATCATGTCGTCCATCATATGGGACTCGCGTGATCGTTATAGTCTAACCGATTTATTAATGATGGGAGCAAAGACTGGTAAAAAAGTTAATGTAGAATTGATGATGACGTAGAACCAGTCTTTAGGTGATGAATCTGGATATATGCCAATTTATCTCCGAATGATAAAAACAATGACCCGCGTATCATTGTGTTTTAAATATTACTTATAATGTAGTATAGGTATATATATATATATATATATATATGTATATATATATATATAATATATATATATATATATATATATATATATATATGATATATGTATACATATATATTATATATATAATCTTATATATATGATATGTAATTTATTAATATATAATGGTATAAATATATATATATATATACTTATAATAGTATATATAATATTACTATTAATATATATATATAATATATATTGAAGAGAGAGAGAGAGAGAGAGAGGAGAGGGAAGTAAATGGAAATAGAAGAACCGATAGAGACTATACCATAAACCATCGAACGCTGCCATTTGCTCTCAACAGTCAGACATTAATTATTGATATTCTCCATCGAGCAGCAGTCGAGGAAGGAAACATTTCATTTATTTGCATCTTTTCCATTCAATTCATCTCGCATTGAAAGCGATCGCTTATATAGTTCTTTTATGGACTGTTGACCAAAAAGGAAAAAAAAGACAAATAAAGATAAAAATAAAAGCAACGTTCGACTGTAAACATTCCCCTTACGAGGCTATGTTGAGGTTCATATAGGGCGGTGGAAGGTACGATAGTTTGTTGGTAGTGTAGAGTTTAGACCAGGAGGAGAATAATATTGTTGGGAATAACATAAAAAAAACTATTGAAATTAAAGTATCAAGGTGTTTAATGACTCTTAAGAACATTTAACATACGGTTATTCAATAGAGTGCTGTTAGACTGGAGTAAAAAATATATACATCCTCTCGGTAAGATGCAAGGAAGACTGATGTAACTCGCAACTTCGCGCATAAGCAAATCATTTAAATAGTGCAAATTTAACAGAGGACAGAAACAAGTCAGTCAACTCATAAGATGTTGGTGAAAGGATGAGAATTCCTTAAAGAATCGGAGTGTTATATGAAGGCCGTATATAATAATGGATATAAACACGATGCATAAACCATTGCTTGGGTTTCATTAATCATGATTGGAATTAAGAATAGCCGAGAATATATGTGAAATGGAAAGGTTCATCTATCTAAGAGTATCCATATTATGAATTAGGAATATGGTATTGAATCCTTTGACAATAATATTCAGGATAACTACGTTAAGGCAAATATATCTTGTTGCATGAAACTTGCAAATTCAGAAATCGAAATCGAATTGGGGAAATATCGCATCAATCGGATGCATGTCTAATATTTAAAGTAATTTTAATATTAGTCATTTTTTCGCGAATGCTACACATTTGGCTACGAAAAGTAAAGATTTTTTTGTCGACTTTTGCGTTTCATATTTCAAGGTAACTTTTTAGAGTATACGCCTCATTTTAAATGCGTGTATATTCCTTCAGTAGGGGCATAATTTATTTTCCAATTGTTTTAGTTTGCTCTTCGAACTATAGCTTTTCTGTAATATATTGATTTAACTGATTTACTGGTTAGGATTCTTAACATAAAAGATTAAATGCATCTGACTTGGCCAGTCGCAAACTACTGCCATGCTGTTTCTATCATTAAAGAACCTTGTTAAAGAAGCATTTCTTCCACGAACCTCTTTGTTAATAGTTTTGATGAACGTCTTTTCCAGTGACATTAGCAAGTAAGTCGTCCAGGGAGACTGTCTGTTGAAACAGTTTAGATGTGTAACGTCCCCGGGAGGTCGTTAAAATAAAAATTTGTTACCTAAACTAAATCAGGTGCTTAAGGATCGAAAATCTAGGAAAAACAGTAACAAATATGACTGAAGATGAACCTAGTAAAAGGTTCGAAGGCTTTTGATATCCATTAAAGACCATATACTCACATGTTATATCATTGTGGACCTGCAACCATTGTCATCATTTTCGACACGGAAAATTGTGCCCACAAATATGACATTACTACATCAAGTTCAAGTTCAATTCTATGTTGATCTCGAAAGTTGAGTCCAACTGGAGGTAAATAGTAACATAGTCACCTTGTTAATTCTCTAGTATTCGTCTGTGTCTACAGCACAACTTAACACCGCACATCACCAGTGATGGATTGACCGATTTGGATGTAACATATTTCATTGACTGCTGCTCCTTTCGGGTGAATTGTACAAAGAGGATTCACTCTCCCTCTCTTCCTAGGCAAACTATTCCCAGTAATAAATTAATCGTTGTGGGGTCGACACAAAGGCGAAATTTACTTGGAAAAAAAGGGTTTCCATTGCACACCAATGACTTGTTAGCTATCATTTTCGAATAGGCTTGGTGTGTTATTTCTGTTTACAATTCTGCATATATGTGTGTGGTTAAGTGTTTAAGGTAGTACCAAAGGTGTATATGGAATGTACACAGATGAAAAGTCGGTGATACTTCATCTAGTTATGCTAACGATGAGATGATGCTTAGATCTCCCCCTCTCTCTCTCTCTCTCTCTCTCTCTCTCTCTCTCTCTCTCTCTCTCTCTCTCAGTGACTAGGAAACATTGTAAAAGTAGTTCTGTGCCGTATGGAGGAATGTCACATTTTTCAACGACGTACATTTGAACTAAAGAAAGAACACGGAAGAGGATCTTAAAAATTAATGGAGAATAATCCGAAAATATTACCTGTCAGGAAGTCCAACCTTTTTTTACGCTTCACCATTTGCTGCAGTAAAATATCCATAAAGCGTGAGATCTAACTTAATTGAATGATCCATCTCTAATCAAAATGCGTTTGAGATATAACTTAATTGAATGATCCATCTCTAATACTTTAAGCTTAGAAATATCAACTTAAACTAGATGGCTTAAGCAAGCTGTTTTCTCCACCAGGCTCATGTCAAATGATAATTTTTCAATAAGTGAGAAGTACCCTACAATTTCGGTAAAGATTTGATCTATTTCTAAAGAGGTCATAGAGAAAAATAGTGACATAACCGACCGGTGAAGGCTATTTCTTTTTAAACGGGTGAGTCATTAATGTTTACATGAGGAAGAGTAAAACATACCTTCATGATCTGTACCGAATAAAGCCCATAGCTGGTTGTTCAAATGGTTCATTAACAGATTTATTATGAGGAATTAATCCGTAGTATTCGAATTTCTTTCCGTCCATGGGATAGGTATATAATATATACCGTCCCCACAGACGGAAGGAAACTCGAATATATATAAATATATATATATATATATATATATATATATATATATATGTATATATGTATATACATACATATATATATATATATATATATATATATATATATATATATATGTATATACATATATATATATATATATATATATACATATATATCTTTGTATATATATATATATATGTATATATATATATATATATATATATATATAGTATATATATATATATGTGATTATACATCTATATATATATCTATATATATATATATATATATATGTATATCATATATATATATATATATATTATATATATATAGTATCTATATATATATATATATATATACTATCATCTGTATGTGTATATATATATATATATATATCTATATATATATATATCTATATATAGTATATATATATATTATATATATATATATATTATATCTATATATATATATATATATATCCTACATATATCATCGATATAGATACTATATATATATATATATATATATATACATATATATATCATATCTATATATATATATATATATATATATATATATTATATTATCAAGTCCAACACTTATCAAATCCATAAAGGTCAATACCTGATTATAAACTAAATTGTGTGTTGCATTATAATAAATAAAGTTTATTTTTAACTATAATTTCGATAATCTGAATTCGTGTATTGAAGCTGTTTAATTAACATTATAAAACGTTCAGCTGAGGGAACACGACGATAGAAGAAGTTATTCATATATTGCCTAAAGGTCATTCTTTTCCGTTATTTCTGTCATTTCTTTAGATTAAGAAAATGTCCTTCGAAGTGAAATTTCCTAAGACGTATTTGTTTACGCTTACATTTGCCTCAGGATCATTCAAGAGGTCTATTTGAAATGAGTAATAGCGAGCATCAGTTGTGATAAGTTACTTAAGTCTTAATCTCAGGAAATTATAGTTAGAGATTATGCTCAAGTAAATATATATGGATTTTACATTTTATAGTTTGTCTAGATATCAGATTCTTAACTGTCAAAGATCTGAATTAAATATCATAGTTCAACAGAGCAACAATCATCTTCCCTGAGGATAAGTACTAATTAAATAGAGGAGATGAAGAAATACGTGGGATTGCAGTTTCTGTGTAACTTTAATGAATCAGTTTCTCAAAACATTACATTTTGTTTTAGGAAAAGGATGGAAAAAGTTCTCCAAAGAGTATTTCAGTTACTACAAGAGCAAATAACGTTATGATTAATTCCGTATGATAGTAGTGATATCTGTTAAAAACAGTAGTTTTTTTTTATTTTCTATGTGAGAAACAGGAAACCAGTCCATTTTCTTTTTTCTTATAATTATCATCATCATCATCATCATCATCATCATCATCATCATCATCATTGTCATTATTGTTGTTAGCAGCTAGAGTTTTTTTCTCATTATTATCATTATTATTATTATTATTATTATTATCATTATTATTATTATTATTATTATTATTATTATTATTATTATTATTATTATATTTATTATTAATATATACATACACACCTATATATATAATATATATATATATATACATATACACATATATATATATATATATATATATATATATATATATATATATATATATATATATATATATATATATATATATATATGTTATGTGTGTGTATGTGTAGAAGAAACTGAAACAAATAAAATAATTATGGCTTACTAGCCGATAATTGAAAATTACTGGACACAGAACAGAAATGATATTACATTGTTTCTGAAATGTCAGAATAAAAAAAAAAAGGGGGATCACTCATAGCTAAAAAATATAGAAAGGCTCCTTATGTGGTTGCCAAGAGAGATACATATCCCTCACTGACAGTTTGGTCTCGAATAGAGTCTTATGCAAAAGGAATCTAACTTCAATGTCTTCTGTCCGCTTCAGCGAGTTCATCGTGCACGAAAAGCATATGCCTATTTAAGTATCTTTTTGTGTATTTCTGTCTGTCTTATTTGTTTACAGATTTTTTTCCTATGGAAATCATCATTCTCTCTCTCTCTCTCTCTCTCTCTCTCTCTCTCTCTCTCTCTCTCTCTCTCGTGTTCTTTTGAGGACAACTTGAGACCATTTCAGCTTTTTCCCCTTCGCTTCCTATCCTCACAAGCGGTGACTCAGCCGATGACTCACTGATATAATCATAAGATTTATTCAGCTTGCATTTCTTTCTGTCTGCAGGAGGGGAGCATAGAGGCTATTGGACTACTGCTATAGCTTTAGTCAATTGCATTAGCATACCAAAAGTAAAAACAACTGCTCAATCTTGTAAAAATTAAAAAACCCCGCCTGTTTCTTGGTGATATCTAAGCAAATCAATACGTTTGTCAAGTGAGTAAATATTTAATTTTATCATTATTCTAAATGCATGAATCTGCGCCTTTTCCTCTTCATCTTTTTCTCTACGCTCGTGTGTGTGTGTGTTTTTTCTTCTCTTTTAATAGTTATTATTATTCTTATAACTTAGAGAGAATGGTATACAAATATTTCTGATTACTAAGCATTGGATCTCTTTAGTTACTCCGAATATCTCTTATCTGAAGGACGTCTCAATCTCAGCAGTCATTCACGGCAGTCTTTGTTTATTTGCTTTCTTTATTTTAACCTGAAGTTCGTCCAAGCAAAAATTCATAAAGACTCGATAATGAGAGAGAGAGAGAGAGAGAGAGAGAGGGTGTGGGGGTGGGGGGTTGGGGAGGGGATTGGGGCGGGGTGAATGGAAAGGGAGTATCCTTAAATAAAAGGGTCGTTATCAACTGTCCATAAACTTTGTATACATATATCGCTGCATCCTCATCTTCCCCCGTCACCCCCCGCCCTTTTTAATTTTTTTAATTTTTTTATTTTTGTAGTATTGAGATTCAGACGAAAACTGTTCCCGTCGTTTTGTATTTTTGTGTCCGCGTGCCTCCATATTTTGTTTTCACTTTCCGTTCCGGAATTCTGTAAAATTTCCGCGTGGTGTGTCCTTTCACGTTCTTCCTTTTAGACTCCATCCATTTCTGCTGATGAATTCGCTAAAGCCGGGCCGTTTTCCAGCTCCAGAGCTTCGCCTGTTTTATCTGGCTTGTATCATTTTGACAAACACCTGTCTCGCTGATGTAATTGCTCCCTAACCTAATGTCTTATGGCCGGCTAAAAATCCAATGAAAATAAGAAATTTTTTTTCTTTTTTTAGGTTTGTAAGTTTCCTACGCTTAACCGGTACTCAAAATAGATACTATGTGCCGCAATTGTTGTGGCAAAATAAATAAAGGTAACGGAATGATGAATTTATGTAATTTTTTTTTTAAATGAAACCATCAGTTTTTAGCTTTTTGTTACAGCATGGCAAAGAAATATTTCAGTTCGCTAGGTTTTTCCCATTTTCTTTATTTATCTATTTTTTTATGTAGTTTTTCTTGTAAATCGTTTTCGTCGTTTTACTTTTCTCAGCAATCTGTAAACTACTGTGTTTTCGTTTGTCATAGGCGATTGATTGTATCTTAATAATACTTATATTTGACAAAAAGTTAAAATAACAATAATAATGATACTAATTATTCCTATACCATTGAAAAAGGTAACAGTTATAATAATGCTAATGATATTGATAAAAGTAAAAATAATAGTGGGTATCACAGTAATCAGTGTAAAAATATTGGTAGGAATGGTAATAGTAACTATTATCATTCAAATACTGAATAAGTTGAAAATAAATATACAACCACCGGTAATCTAATCATAAAGGTTTCTTTGATTTTGTCTGAAAATTATTTTTACAAATACTGTCACTCTACTATAATATTGTTAAATTACATCATCCGGTTGCTAAGAAATAAGTAGGAAATAATATATTCGAATATTTATTTATTGAATTAAAACACTTCACAATTCTGGAATTCATGTAACTACATATAACTATTGTTTTTTAATGAGGAACATTCCCAAGGATTCCGCTTCTGAATTAATCTCTGACAGATCAAAACCGAGATCCAGGAAAGTTATCGGAGGAATATTGGTTCCTCTGTTTCTTAAAAAGTTAGTATCATGCGGAGATGTTTGAAACTATTTCGGGATGAAACTGTTATGAATAAGTATTTTAACTCTTCTTCCTTGTTTGGAGTGTAGTTCTGCAAGCGCTGTGTTTGGGTGCTGACTCTTATCTCAGGCTCTTGGATAGAGTAATATCATCAGTCAAGATTATTTTGCCAACTTTTAATGTTGACTTGTGGCATAAAATTTACTACAACGACAAACATCGTCTGCTTTTTTACCTGACTTAGTTGTTTTTGTTGCAACACGAAGCGAGATGGTGCTGCAAACTGTGTCCTTTTCTAGTATCAGGTTTAATGCCACTCAATAAGCTAAGAGTTTTAGCTTGGCTGTAACTAAAATGTGGAATAGTTGCATGGTGTAGTTGTGGAATCTTATGATCCCCAAATGTGTAAGCGATGAGCAGAGTCGTTCCTGCTTTCCGCTGACGTCTAATGAATTCAAGTGTATCGGTTTTATTTTCTATTCCCACATATTTATTTGTCTATCACTTTTTCCTGCATTTTATCTTTCCCTGGAGAGTGCTTTCCTTTTGGAACTTTCCTGGATTTATAGCCTGACATCTGTCCTTTAGGGGTTTCAGCTAAAGATTTAAAAAGAGAAGAAAGGGAATATAGAATGCATGCATATCATCAACAATCGCTGGTATGTGTTTTCAGGAAAAAGGTTAGATATCTTTCGGATTGAGGAGCTTCAGAGAAAGTAAGCGTATAGCATTTCTATTTTTCTCCCATCTAGTCATTCTCATATGAAACTATCAGTTGTATTGGACACTAATCAAAGACGAACAAATCCCTGACTACAAGCGTTAACTTTTGATGGTTAATTGAGGTGCTAGGATTGAGAGAGAGAGAGAGAGAGAGAGAGAGAGAGAGAGAGAGAGAGAGAGATAAATGGGGGTTGTTTATTCCAGAGTTTATTTAGTGCGTCCTAAAATAGAATGTATGGGTGAAATAGTGTCAGTTTTTCCTCTGAACACATTTCGAAGAAAAATGCTTTTTTCCAGACTATATATATATATATATATATATATATATATATATATATATATATATATATTTATATACATATATATACTTGTGTACTCCCAGGTGGCTGGGGCTTTATCAACCACCTATTTTCATCTTAATATAACGCATACTATTAATAAGAGTACAATTTGAAACGCTAAGGACGTAAAGAGTATAGCAACTTTCCATTACGCCTTTTTTTTACTTTTGTCCATGAAAGTAATATATATATTCATATATATATATATATATATATATATATATATACGTATATATATATATATATATATATATGTTATATATATATATATATATATATATATCTATATATATATATATATATATATATATATAATATATATATATAGCAACTTTCCATTACGCCTTTTTTTACTTTTCTCCATGAAAGTAATATACATACTCATATATATAAATATATGTTAATATATATATATATATATATATATATATATATATATATATATATATTATATCTATATATGAGGAGTATGTATATTACTTTCATGGAGAAAAGTAAAAAAAGGCGTAATGGAAAGTTGCTATACTCTTACGTCCTTAGCGTTTCTAATTATACTCTTATTAATAGTATGAGTTATATTAAGATGAAAATAGGTGGTTGATAAAGCCCCAGCCACCTGGAGTACACAAGTACACAAAAACCCCAAATTTGGCCCTTTATAACACAGGAAATATTCAACCAATCGGGATGAAACTTCGGCTTCATATGCTTCCTACTAAGCTCTCTAATCGTACCAAATTTCATCGAAATTCGTCCGGCCATTCCGGAGATCCAGTTATCGATTTTTGGCGTTCAGAGGACATGGTAAGGGGTGGGTAGGTGAGGGACCTAACATATCTGTGGAGCAATGACGGTGAAAAATCCAGCCGTGATACTAAGTTTTTCTGAAAACTTGTATTCTCCAGAGTTGCCTTTCGGGTGTTTGTATTTTGAAATAATGAAATTTTAAAGTCTCAATATGCCATTCAAATTAGCCACAAAATTCGAATTTCTTGATGCTCAGGTACAGAATCTTCACAACATTAAAAGAGACGTCGTTTTCTTAATGTCTGTGAATAGTAAGTGGTTTTAGAAGCTGGCTTACTTACTGTTAATTATCTTAATTAAAAATTATTACACACGTTAAATTTACCTCTCGGTTTAATTTCAAGATAGTTGACCAACCCTGAATAAAGAACCTCAACATTTAGAATATTTTCACACAGACACACACACACACACACACACACACACACACACACACACACATATATATATATATATATATATATATATATATATATTATATATATATTATTGCATAATGTTGCCCGAAGTTTACAATCTGCATAATTCTCAGTAGCTCAGACAGTATTGCTTGAGGTTATCAGTGTAAGAAATGTTTTGAGTAAGAAGTAGTCTTCTACGACAACTTCCATTTTAATATAAATGATCCATATAACTGGATAGGACGCTTTCTATTGGCTTGCATTTAGGCCTTTGTGCCGTCATGGTTTTAAAATCGTTAATAATAATTAGCCGATTTTCAAAATGAAAAGTTCTTTGCAAAGAGGAAAAAACTCCTTTTCATATTCATCAAGGAAATTGAATGTTCATTTATATAGTATGCTGCTGTCGCATCGTCATAGCCGACATGTTCTCTGCAGCCTTGCTTCTTGCTGATTTCTGATAGCTGTCAAATCGTTAATAATTGTCTGATTTTGACAATTTAAAGTTCTTTGCAAAGAGGAAAGTGAGCCCTGTTATATTCATCAAATGTTTATTTATATATTATGCCCCTATCGCACTGAAGTTCTTTACAAATCATAATAACATAAATTAAAATAGAGACACAGCTTAAACGCTGCTATTGCATAGTCTTGGCCGAAGTGTTCTAGCTCAGCCTCATCTGGTGCTTTAATGATGACTCCCTATATACATTTATATATAGTATATATATATATATATATATATATATATATATATATATATATATATATATATATATATATATCTATAAATATATATATATATATATATATATATAT
Source organism: Macrobrachium nipponense (assembly GCF_015104395.2). NCBI lineage: Eukaryota > Metazoa > Arthropoda > Malacostraca > Decapoda > Palaemonidae > Macrobrachium > Macrobrachium nipponense. Next base: position 33,186,838 of record NC_087213.1, read on the forward strand.
ATACTATATATATATATAATATATATATATATATATATATATATATATATATATATATATATATATATATATTGATGTATGTATATATATATATATATATATATATATATATATATATATATATATATATATATATATATATATAGACATTGTCGCGAATTTCAGCGACGATTAACAATTCGTTATTAATCCTAGATGTTACAGGACTGACAGCCTAGCTTATAAGAAGAAAAATCTACAAACAGGCGGGTGAAGATTGAACAAGAATGGTATCTTACAAGAATTTTATTACAAAAGATAAACTCGTATAAATTTAACAATATGCGAATTGAAACATCACAGCTTTCTCGAACACAAACTTGAAACCTTAAGGGTATATGCTCGCACACGTGGCGGCGATAAGGACGATTACTCTACACTCATTTCACAGATTTAGAAAACAAAACAAAAAATGAATCAAATTACAATAAAACAATGATCTGAAACTAAAGTGAGATGGTTAAACAATATTTACTTAAAACTTTTAAAGTGGCTGCCCAACGGATGGCAAACTTATAAATCTGACACTTCCACAACCTTGCAAAGTTCCTAGATTCTAGCAAACTGATGGCTTGACCACAGACACAAGCTTGTTACCTGTTCGAGTGCCTCAGGAAGGAGGAGTTGCGCTGTGCATAGTCGGTGGTCAATTGTGTTACAGTGACTTAATGAATACTTTGGACAATTTAGTCAAATTATTCCCTGTTCAATTTAAATGAAAATATTTTTTACTTCTACAAGCGCACAAATGATTCTCTACTCGTTGGGCATCATTTGCTACAAAGAAGAACTAACATGCCAGTGGTCTACCTTGTTTTTCTCTGCCTAAATCGTGAAGATTTTGTCATAAATAATATGGCCAGTATTAATCGCGACATACATATCGGATTTTCTGTTCAAAGGAAGTTAAAGTTAAAGCTTTAACACATGTATGTGGGCTGCCATTACTATCAGGAATTAGCAAGCAGCAAGGCTACAGAGAACGTGTCGGCTATGAAGGTACGATAGGAGCATAAATATAAATAAACATTAACTATCTCTGATGAATATAACAGGGATCTTTCTCCTCTTTGCAAAGAACTTTAAATTGTCAAAATCAGACAATTATTAACGATTTTACAGCCATCAGGAATCAGCAAGGAGCAAGGCTACAGACAACGTGTTGGCTATGACGATGCGACAACAGGATAGTATATAAATGAACATTTACTATCTTTGATGGATATAAAAGTGCGTTTTATCCCTCTTTGCAAAGAACTTTTAATTTTGAAAACCGGATAATAAATAACGATTTTAGAGCAATGGAAAGCCACCAAGCATGTACATGTGCCATTGTTTACAAGCTCCACTTCCACACAATTTGGCGGCCCCATGCCAGCGAGCTCAAACGCCATTTGAGTCCTATCCAGTAATACAGGCCACTAATAATAACCATTTGCTCTGTGTCACTAATGCTACCGGAGGAAGATAAGTTTTTGGTCCCCACTGGTTATTGCTTGTCCACTGGTTTTTTGAAGCTTGTTAACTCCTATATTATGAAATTATATCCTCCACAAATTACAGAGTATTAAGTGATTATGTATGAATATAACGAGGTGATTATATTTGAAGTCTGAATTAAATGGCCATGCTTTTGGGCAGATGTTTGCTTATGTCTTTGATGTAGCATTATGCACTTGCTACAAAAGATTTTCTTGTTTTGCGGTTTTTGCAAAGTAAGAACAATTTATGGCTGTAGTGGAAAAATATGGAAAATACATGGTCAGATGTTTATTTGAGTTAGCTAGTGTCATTTTTCACTTCAGATGCAGTACGCTTTTCTCTGAAGCAACACTGTGCACTTGAGGCAAAGTATGCATGAGTGTTTGAAGCAACATTATGCACATGAGGTGCAATTGCTAGTGTGGGAACATTATGCACCAGTGCATGATGGTGTTTGTAATGAATGTTAGTGCATGTTTAAGTAACAAATGGATATTTAGTGAAACTTTTTCAGAGGTATGGAACATGGATCTTTCAAAAGTTTACAGCCAATGATATTTAACAGGTGTACCAGATGAATCTGAAGATGAAAATTTGGAAAGCGAAGATGACAATCATGATATTGATTTGGAAGTCGCAAATCTGGAGGATGATACAGATGATGAAGAAAGGGAAGAGGATGAACCAAGCACATCTGCTATACGATAAACAGAGGGTAGAAATACAAGAGACTATAGTGCGTTTACTTTACTAAGCTCGCTCTGGTGGGGTCAGGTAGAAAAGGCAGAGTTGTCATATCTACGGGTATCAGTCCCATTAAATGCTTCCCGCAGATATATATAATCCTTCTTAGGAAGATTCGCTTTAGACCTTGGGAGTCGAGGGAAAGGGTTTGCTTCTTCCCTGTTAACTTTTTTTTTTTTTAATTCTATTTTTATTCCCAATTCTATTTAGCTATTCCTTCTTTCTCTTTCTATAATTACAGATGCGCTGAATGGCCTGTTGGCTACGGTGTTTGGACTTGAGACAATTTTATAAGTCAGTAGATCTATTATGCTCTTAGAAAAGACAACCACTCATTCCTTCTTTGCATAACATTTTTATCAGAATCATCCAAGTCAGTCACATGACTCACTTTCTCCTTTCTTTTTTGAAATACTGGAGATTCAACAATATTTCCCGTCTCTCTTGCTTCCTTGTTCTCTGGATAGCCTTCGAAACATCAGTTACAGGACCTTCATGATGTTTTTATAAAATGAAGTATTTCAGGAAATTATAGAATATTTCCTTGGTCTCAGGTGGTGTAGGCGTTTGCGAGAGTCACTTGGGCTGTCCATTCATACTTATCACAGTGGGTGATCGAGAGCGAGTATCCTTTAATGATACTGACCATGACCTTTTAAATCTTCTTAAAAATCATAGGTCCCCTAAATTCAGATCTGGCATCGCCGGGGAAAAAAATATGCCATATCTTCATTTTCGTTAATGAAACTGAGGTTTTAACGAAGAATATACGAAATAAGATATATTCAAAATATTTGATGGGTACAAAGAACCACATTTCAAGAAATGAAAATTATTTCAATAGACTCCAGGATAATAATATGATTACCATAACATGAAAATTGGCACCGTATGATATCTGTACAAACCACACCACAGCGATCTTAGAAAAGTAAACGCACTGTAAAATACCAGAAATACAACCTCTTTTTCCATCGATGGGGCCGTACTATTTTTCATTACCAGTGAAGCAGTATGGTTCGGCTTGCTGTAAATTCTTGGTGTTATTTTGTTATATGGTGCAAGGGGGATGGTTTCTCTTCGCAGTGTACCAAGGATGGCTTTCCTTTCATCTTCGTGGTGTTTGATGTATGATATCTGATGGTATATCACTATTTCTTTGTCTTTGTCTTGTGTGTTGTCCCTCGGGGTCGGGTTATGGAAAGCCTCTAATCTCTTTTTGACAACTTGTTGGATCATGTCATCTGGGTAGCCATTCACCAGCACTTTGTGGATACCCACAATAAAAAAAACATCCTTACAAGAACTCACAAACACAAAAATAATACACAAGGAAGGCAACTACAGCCGTTTATTAATATCAGAAGCAGTCAGCATCGCCATGCAACGCCCCAACCTTAACATCCAACGTGAGGCAGAAAGATCCTTACCCTCGAGTAGAAGGCAGCCCTTCAACCGCGTGGAACAAAACCACCACACACGGACATGAGCGCACACTGACATTCAGTGAATTAAACATATATGTAATTAATATATATTTATGTATAATGTGTATATAATAACTTACTTTCAACTTTTGATATAACTTCTGTTGTTAACATATTTATTTGTTTGTCTTATTTTATGTTTCACTATAGTCTTTTGTAAATACTTAAAACTAGGTCTCTGGCAACTGTATTACCTTCCCGTCCTCATGACGTCAAAAAACGCATGCAGGTTCATATTTTTATCCATACGGGCTGCTCTACGAGCAAGAGCCCGTGCTGGCACAAGGCCAGCTTAATCTTAAACAACAACATATTTTTATCAGTACGTTTGATAACGTATAGGTTGACAAAACAGCTGTAGCGTGTAAAAACACTGGAGTAAATGGAAGAACCCCATTATGTGTCCATTAGTAACCTGAACAAAGAAGTGAAGAAAATAATTAGAAAATATGAAGCAATTTAAAAAAAGCTGGTCAACAGTGAAAAAGCCATTCTATTCTATGAATGTTGCATCCGTGAAAAATTGTGCCCTAAAAGTGTGGTGTAGTATATATATATATATATATAATATATATATATATATATATATTATATATATTATATACATTATATATATATATATTAGAAATATATATATATAATATATATATATATATATTATATATATATATATAATTATATATATATATATAGATATATATATATATATATATATATATATATATATATATAGTATATATATATATATAATATGTATATAAGTATATATATATATATATATAATATATTATATATATATATATATATAATATATATAATCTATATACATATATATATATATTATATATATATATATATATATATATATATATATATATATATATATATCATATATATATATATATCATTACAAGATAAATTGTTACAGCGGCGGTAAAAAAATGTTGGACTAACAATATCATTACATCCATTTGAAGCCTGCCAGTAATTAACGAATTCTCTGATAAATACATTTCCTATGCTTCTCCCCATTCAAGCAGCTTCCATAGAGTGTAGGTTTTCCTGTCAGTTGGGAATGATAATGCAAAAGATATCTGTTCAGGTGGGCGACTTTCAAAAAAATAAATTTGGAAATTATATATGAAAACACCCAAAGTTGGTACCCGCTTCAAAGAATATTTTGTTTAGGATATAATTACGTTGATTCCTTGATGACAAAGACACAAGATAATAACCCATGGACGTAATAAGAATGAAGAAAACAAACTGAAAGAATTGTGTGTCTGATTTATTACATCTTTGTGAAACCCCTTTATTACCAACGATGAAAATCGTTAAACTGAATTAACGCCGGTTATAGATACTTGAATCAGGAGAATTTAAATCGACTGAATATTTGTAATTATATAGAAAAGAGAATGAATTGTGAAGGGCCGTACATAAGTAAAGAATTTTTTTCTTAAATAGATCTATCGAAGATGACACGGGAAGCAACTGAGATGACATGTTAGATTGAAGTTTAATGTCTTCGTCTCTTTCCAAGAAAAATATTTCTAGCAACGTGTACGCCATACTAATTAGTCGTTATAGTGGACAGTTTTATCTTGCATAATATAATGGGAAATGATAGAGATGAATTAAAGAGTGAATTAAAAATGCATTCATTAGAATGAGCCCTGATTAAGTTCAGCTTGGCCTAAAAGCACATTAATTTTGGCCATATACGTAAACGAACAATAAAGTCTTTCATGAGACATTGTTCGTTAAGAGTTATGCTTGGGAAATATTGGTGAACAAGGATAATGATAATGAAAGCTGATTCATTTACCCATACCATCTGTTACTATGACGAGACTGTAGGACATTTTCGTTCTTGTATTTTCCTGATAGGCACGACAGGAGAAATGCTAGATTAAAGATGTTTGCTAAGTTTGTTGCTGTTTATATAGATTCCATTATGTTTTTTTATTTTTTCTCAATCTGTGTGTGTGTGTGTA
>NC_087213.1:33193086-33200586 GCF_015104395.2 Macrobrachium nipponense
GTGTGCGTGTGTGTATGGTTGAGCCAATATATTTGCGTTTTATTGAAGCTACGTATGACACAGTTACTTGAATAGTAAGGCCCATAAAGAAACTAGTGGAGAAAAACACTCAACAAATTTCAGCTGCATTGCTGTGCTCTTCTCCATGGAAACAATATCATTTCGTTACAGTCTTTGAAATTCTATTTTCCATATATCTGTCCCTCTATCTACCATTTTATGGCTGCAACGGTATCTGCTTTGGATGGCAACTGTGACACCAAATACTGCAATGGCTTAAAATTAGCAAAAGTTACTGAGCCACCAAATATATACTGCAAATATATACATTACATTAAATATATCTTATAAATATAAATATATGTACATTCATATAAAAGTGTAAAAGGATTTTTTGTAATAAAATAAAACTAAATAATAATAATAATAATAATAATAATAATAATAATAATAATAATAATAATAATAATAATAATAATAATAATAATAATAATAATAATAATGATACAGGCTACATCAAAATGATTTTCCCGTGATTGAAAGGAAAATCAGATACACTGTAATGTTGGGGTTCCCATAAATTTCCGTATATCTTTTCATGTTCAGCCGCATCGATTAATTCATCCTTGTACCCGGAATACGCGTACAAATATCATTAACAAGCATGGCGACAATTGTATTTTATTGACTGCAGTAATCCAATAACGTTATATATTTTCCATCATTCCTCTTGATATTTTTTCCAGAAAAAGAAAAATAATATCAATTTAGCAAAAATATTAAATCATATACATAGTGACAAATAAAAAATATTTTTCACCGCGACAAAGTCACTAGCAACAAGTTGCAGTCATTCATGCAAAGAAGTACTATCAACACCCATCGCCACATGCCCCGTTACCGTTGCTAACCCACTGTAACAGATCCTCCCTACGTTGGCAATCAAATTACGATACGCCACTCTTCACAACTTTGACAACATCCTGAGCCTGTTGCTGGTACTTTCAGTTGGAGTGTCACTTCACTATTGGCACACAAAAAAAAAAAAAGAAAAAAAAACACATCGGCCAAAAAGTCTTTTTCGTTGAAGAAAACATCCTAACCGAAGTAAGTAAATGTTATCATATCATACCAATCAATTAATGACATTTCAACAGCAACTGAAAAGCAGATTTCGACGATGACGATACAAAACTAACATACTTACCAAGCACTGGGGCAAAATTTCCTTAAATAGTATTGTACGTTCAACGGGTGCCTTGTAGATCACAAGATAATATATCCAAGTTATCCTATTTAAGCAACCAGTTGAACTCTAAATAAAGACCGGGGAAACTAAAAGTATATAAGTATATCTTAGTTTAACCAGACCACTGAGCTGATTAACAGCTCTCCTAGAGTTGGACCGAAGGATTAGATATCTTTACGTGGCTGGGAACCAATTGGTCACCTATTAACAGGACCTAAAGCTTATTGTGGGATCCGAGCCACATTATAGTGAGAAATTAATTTCTATCAACAGAAATAAATTCCTCTGATTCCGCGTTGGTCGAGCCGAGAATCGAACTTCGAACCACCGGATTTAGTAGCCGAGCGCGAAAACCACTCATTCAATGAGGAGGCAAATAGTTCAGTATATCCTAGTTTTACCAGACCACTGAGCTGATTAACAGCTCTCCTAGGGCTGGCCCGAAGAATTAGAATTCTTTTTACGTGGCTAGGAACCAATGGGTTACCTAGCAATCGGACCTACAGCTTATTGTGGGATCCGAACCACATTATATCGAGAAATTAATATCTAATCACCAGAAACAAATTCTTCTAACTCCACGTTGGCAGAGCAGGGAATCGTACTTGGTTAACTACGGAATTGGTAGGCGAGCACGTAAACCACTCGTCCAACGAGGGGGGTAACGAGGAGGGAAAAAGGGTAATTTGAGTCCTAACTTTCTAAAGCACAATGTAGTGAGTGAGTAAAATTGTAGGTTAGGTTAGTTTTATCAACTTTAGGCCGTCGAGCTGAACACTTGAGCACTTTCGGCCATTCAGTGCCCAAGACAGTGAAAAGAAGAAGTTTGTTTGACAGCATGATAGAGATCCAGTGAATAAATAAACGAGATGAAGTACAAGAACCGAAGGTTGGAACTAGGAGAAAAACCCTCACTTACACAAAGAAGGTTTACTTAGAAAAGTTGGAGAGCAAAAACTGAAGAAAGGAAGCAGGCATGGAGGTAAAGTAAAAGACTAAAGAGTGGGTGCAGCTAGGGGCAGAAGGAACGCTGCAAGCATCCTTTAGTAATGCCAATAGTATACCAACCGACTGACACTGGTGGCACCTTTGGGTATGAATGAAATAAAGAGTCGAGAGAAGCATTGGTGTGTTTGTCGGAATAGTAAACTCTCTTCTGCACACTATGCGCTAACATTGATAAAATTCCATTTTTCGTTATCAACTAAATATCTTTATATGTGAAACTACAAAACAGTGATTAATTCACGAATGTGTGTGAAGTCATCATAGGGATACTGAGTGAGCTTCATTATAAAAATGACACATAGTCTTTACCACTTTGGAAAATTCATTTGAATAACATTACTGAATATAACTTGAAAATGTGCCTATAGAGGAAAACCCTGTTTTTCGCCTTTGCAAGATCTGAAGTAAAACAACAAAAACTCAAAGTAACAGGAAATTAATTCAAAGTAAACAGGCAGTCCCATAGATACAGTGACAGGACTTCAGTTTAAAAAGACAGGCCTTCTTTAAATAGAAAGGACTTAAGTTAAATGTTGTCTGTTATACCAGAAGGGTACAGGACTAAATGGAATATACTTAATTGTGAAATCAATTCAGTGTTTTGCATGCAGGTATATGAAAAGTTATAAAAAATAAACGGCACAAAGCCCGTCTTGATAAGCTGGAGTTTGTTATTATTTCTGATATGAGGGAAAGACGATATTGCTACGTGACATACACAAAAGTGGGAGATAGAAAGCAAAACAGCTTGGTAGGTTAGAAATGCCAAATGTGAATGAGAAGAGAGAGAAAGGGGAACAAGAAATAAGTTGTTAAAAAGACAATTGCCTTAAAAAGAAAATAATAATAATTTTACAGATAACAGAAAGATGTAACTTTTATAGCTGTAAAGGAGTCATAAGTTTGTATTAGATGAGAAAATAAGAAAATAAAGTTGACAACCGAAGAGACCTGTCTGCAGGGATACGAAATGGAAGTATGGATGCGAATGTCAGAGGATGAATGCTACTGAGAATGTTGTCCTAACTTGCTCTGAATCCAACATACTTTAATATAACAAAAAATTTAGTATTATCAGTCTGGTTCTTTACAAAATGTGCGATAAAATATTAATGATTAAATAAATCTGCAGTTATTGTACATAAGAATTTAAGATAAAACTGTAAGGATAACTTTCGGGAATCTATTCGGTTCTCCCTTTCAATGTGACACGTTGATGTAACACTCCAACCAAGTAAACATAAAAGGAGTCAAAATAAGCGAATTGTTTATGATACCACACACATGGCTAATAGAATGCCTGAAAATATATGGGGCAGAGGAAAACACCATCAGCTTCCTCAAAAATACAATGCGCAACTGGAATACAATACGTACAAGCTCTGGAATAAGACTAGCAGAGGTTAATATCAGGAGAGGGATCTTCCAGGGAGACTCACTGTCCCCACTACTCTTCGTAGTAGCCATGATTCCTATGACAAAAGTACTACAGAAGATGGATGCCGGGTACCAACTCAAGAAAAGAGGCAACAGAATTAACCATCTGATGTTCATGGACGACATCAAGCTGTATGGTAAGAGCATCAAGGAAATAGATACCCTAATCCAGACTGTAAGGATTGTATCTGGGGACATCAGGATGGAGTTTGGAAAAGAAAAATGCGCCTTAGTCAACATACAAAAGGGCAAAGTAACAAGAACTGAAGGGATAAAGCTACCACATGGGAGCAACATCAAACACATAGATGAGACTGGATACAAATACCTGGGAATAATGGAAGGAGGGGATATAAAACACCAAGAGATGAAGGACACGATCAGGAAAGAATATATGCAGAGACTCAAGGCGATACTCAAGTCAAAACTCAACGCCGGAAATATGATAAAAGCCATAAACACATGGGCAGTGCCAGTATCGGATACAGCGCAGGAATAGTGGAATGGACGAAGGCAGAACTCCGCAGCATAGATCAGAAAACCAGGAAACATATGACAATACACAAAGCACTATACCCAAGAACAAATACGGACAGACTATACATAACACGAAAGGAAGGAGGGAGAGGACTACTAAGTATAGAGGACTGCGTCAATATCGAGAACAGAGCACTGGGGCAATATCTGAAAACCAGTGAAGACGAGTGGCTAAAGAGTGCATGGGAAGAAGGACTAATAAAAGTAGACGAAGACCCAGAAATATACAGAGACAGGAGAATGACAAACAGAACAGAGGACTGGCACAACAAACCAATGCACGGACAATACATGAGACAGACTAAAGAACTAGCCAGCGATGACACGTGGCAATGGCTACAGAGGGGAGAGCTAAAGGAGGAAACTGAAGGAATGATAACAGCGGCACAAGATCAGGCCCTAAGAACCAGATATTTTCAAAGAAAGATAGACGGAAATAACATCTCTCCCATATGTAGGAAGTGCAATACGAAAAATGAAACCATAAACCACATAGCAAGCGAATGTCCGGCACTTGCACAGAACCAGTACAAAAAGAGGCATGATTCAGTGGCAAAAGCCTTCCACTGGAGCCTGTGCAAGAAACATCAGCTACCTTGCAGTAATAAGTGGTACAAGCACCAACCTGAAGGATACGTGCAAATAGACCAGAGGTGACGTTGATTGACAAAATCAAGAAGAAATTATCACTCATTGATGTCGCAATACCATGGGACACCAGAGTTGAAGAGAAAGAGAGGGAAAAAATGGATAAGTATCAAGATCTGAAAATAGAAATAAGAAGGATATGGGATATGCCAGTGGAAATTTTACCCATAATCATAGGAACACTAGGCACGATCCCAAGATCCCTGAAAAGGAATCTAGAAAAACTAGAGGCTGAAGTAGCTCCAGGACTCATGCAGAAGAGTGTGATCCTAGAAACGGCGCACATAGTAAGAAAAGTGATGGACTCCTAAGGAGGCAGAATGCAACCCGGAACCCCACACTATAAATACCACCCAGTCGATTGGAGGACTGTGATAGAGCAAAAAAATAAATAAATAAAAAAAAATAATACTAATAATAATAATGATAATATTAATAATAATGGAGAAACAAATCCACTAAATTTATGTACATAGACATAACTGTGGATTTGTTTCCCCATTTTAAGACTCGCGCCATTATGAGCATTTCTTCTTCTTCTTAATAATAATAATAATAATAATAATAATAATAATAATAAAATAATAATAATAATAATAATGAAAACCCGAAAAATGACTTCAATAGTTAATGGAGAAATTACTCTTCAAGATAATTTGTTTATTCGTAACATAAAAAGAAATCATAATGTTTTTAATATACGATTACGCTAACGCTATTGCAGTTTCCCAAATGATAATATTAACAATAATAATAGTTAAAGTAAGGTTCAACTCGATGTAGCAATAGGGCATAAAAAAAAGAAGAAGAAAAAAACCAAGTTCCTGTGCAATGTCATACAGCAGAAAAGTATCATGATTAATGAGGCTCACAACGGCATCACACGCCGATGAATTCAAAATTGATTAATGAAATCCAAGTAAAAAACACCGAGAGAGAGAGAGAGAGAGAGAGAGAGAGAGAGAGAGAGAGAGAGAGAGATGATCACACCGACGGAGAGACTGATGAGGTGAATATGATCCCCGTATCCTGCCTTATCACCCCCAATCAAGGTGTGAAAAATGGTCCTCGTCATTCTGCGCGCGTAAATACATTTATGAGGAAGTGAAAACAAAATATGCACAGTAAATTGAGTATGGTATTTTTGCGTTATTCCCCTAAAATAGAGTTGTTTTATCGTTTTATTTAATACTACTTTTCATTTATTTTTCGGTAATGGTTGCTATTTGAAGTATTTTTCTTTAATTTGATAACATCTATTTGTACTCCAAATCATATAGGTTATTGTGTTCAGTATTATCAATATTTTTCTATGTAAAGCATAATGATCACTTAATGTAACTTCTTAATTTCTGAAAGAAAAACGACAATAGAAAATAAAAATAAAATTAAAAATAGATTCACAGCGATATTTCCACAGGCCCTAAAATAGGTTCTTTTTCATTTAGTATTATCAGTCTGGTTCTTTACAAAATGTGGGATAAAATATTAATAATTAAATAAATCTGCAGTTATTGTACATAAGAATTTAAGATAAAACTGAAAGGATAACTTTCGGGAATCTATTCGGTTCTCCCTTTCAATGTGACACGTTGATGTAACACTCCAACCAAATAAACATAAAAGGAGTGAAAATAAACGACTTGTTTATGAACTATGGAACCGGCCGTCAAATATAGATCAGGCAATGCCATAGTTTTCTGAAACGTCTAATTCGTTCCTGTCCAATGCGGTCGTTTACATGATCTAGCATCATAGGCGCCGGTAGCATCGGTTACTGGATGTAACCGAGTTACCTGAACAGGAGAGAGGCAACAGCAGCATCAGATGTGGCTACAGAGACAACACTATCATAATGGTCTTTATTCTTAAAACTTTGTTTATTTACACAAGAAGATAAATTCACCAATAATCTTATTTCCAGGAAATATATAAAGGCTTTAAGAATAAAGACCATTATGATTGTGTTGTCTCTGTAGCCACATCAGATGATGCTGTTGCCTCTCTCCTGTTCAGGTAACTCGGTTACATCCAGTAACCGATGCTACCGGCGCCTATGATGTTGGATCATGTAAACGACCGCATTGGGCAGGAACGAATTGGACGTTTCAGAGAACTACGGCATTGCCTGATCCATATATGACGGCCGGTTCCATAGTTCATAAACAAGTCGCTTATTTTGACTCCTTTTATGTTTACTTGGCTGGAGTGTTACATCAACGTGTCAGGTTGAAAAGGGGAGCCGAACATATTCCCCAAAGCTATCCTGGCAGTTTTATCTTTAGATGTATGTATAAACACATAACTTTGGATTTGTTTCTCCATTTTAAGACTCATGCTACTATGAACATTTTTAATAATAATAATAATAATAATAATAATAATAATAATAATAATAGTTGAAGTTTTTTGTGCATTTCTACACATAAGAGACGTATTTACTTAACTCATTGCTTTTTTTTTTTTTGAAGGAAATCTAATTTACAAAGATGTAATCTACATTTTTGTAAGGAGCTGTCCTTTTTTATGGTATAATTAAGTTATCTATAGATGCTCAAAGGAACGATGGAATATGATTCTCAAGTCATATACATGGACTTTATGATATTGCAAAGAGGCTT
>NC_087213.1:33205586-33213086 GCF_015104395.2 Macrobrachium nipponense
TATAAGTGAAGAATAATTGGCAGAAATACGTACCGAGCGATTTCGTCTTTAATGGGACATTGTCGACAATGTTTCATTAGAGACGAAAGCACTTGGTACGGACTTCTGCCTATTATTTTTCCTGTGGTATTCGCTTATATAATGAAGTCACGTGCATATACTGTGATTTTAAGACATAGATATTATTATATATATATATATTATATATATATATATATAGTATATATATATATATATATACATATGAATTTATTTTGCGCAATTTATTTCACATAAAATATCTTACACAAAATTTATTTATAAAATGAATTGATATTTACTAGGTTTTTTGTTTGATATTGGAAAGCATAAAAACTCGTTTGTGAGGTGAACACGTTGCATACATATATATATATATATATATATATATATATATATATATATATATATATATATATATATATATGTTTTTTATTGTATGTATGTATGTAGGTAGATATATATATATATATATATATATATATTATATATATATCGATATATATATATATATATATATATATATATATATATATATATATATATATATATTTATTTATATATGTATATATATAAATAGAATTTCTTTTGAAACAAACAAATAAAAAATATGGACTTGCAGTCGATACTTCAGGTTGTTTACAAAAAAGGGTTCACGTCCCCTTCCTATCTAGAGGTGAAAAAGTGGATAGCATGTAAAAAGAGAACGCCGCCAATATTTGTTCTTTTTCGTTTTATTTCCAATTTAGGTAAATTTAAGAAAAAGCTGGAATGAACACAGGGGTTATTACTCCTACCCTCTGGAGGAAATTAAGTGGGAGGATAAGGATAACAAAGTAATCAAACTATGATGCAAAATCTATAATAAATAAAACGGACCGCGAAAACCTCAGGTAGAGTTGATGGCACATATTCTACTTATCATATTCAAGCACATGCACAATATGTACATATATACAAATACATACATATTAATATATATATATATATATAATATATATATATATATATATATATGTGTGTGTGTGTATATATATATATATATATATATATATATATATATATATATATATATATATATATATATATTATATAATATACTGTATATATAGTGTGTGTGTGTATTTGTGCCTGCCTCTGTGTTTTTGTGTAAAGTTCCTGCTTTCAGTCTCTTATAAAATTGATTTCTTGCCATTTTCAATATATACATCTACGAAACATATTCCTTGAACTTTCCGATGAATTTTAAATTCTGGGCCTCGAAGGAGAGGGCGAGGAGATTTCTCCCTTCGGCAACATTTATCAACATTACGCGCAAGTAGAGTTAAGGGCGGCACAGTGAAATATTGTCAACATGGCTCGGATGGAGGTCGTTAAGCATTTGTCAACATCTCACGCAGGGGTTGAAGGGGCGGTCACATGGAAGCGAGGGTTATGGCTATACCGATATATCGGCCGAGGGGAGAAGACACTCGCTGACGTAAAATCAATGGGTTAATGTCAGTTTTTCCAAATTCATTACGAGACAGAGAGAGCGCGAGATAGAGAGAAAGAGCCAGTCAGAGAGAGATAAAAAAAAAAAAAATCGATTCAGATGCATCGAGGGAAGCCGGAAGGATTCGTTCATTAAATGTTATTTGTAACTGCATCAGATGACTTCGAACTGTTGAACGCAGATAAAGTTACATATCTATTATTTTCAGAGGAAGCTGATTTTTAGATCTTAAGTCATATGTTATATGAGGGTTAATATTCTTAACATATTACTGTTAAATTTCTACCTACAGAGCATTCATTTGTAAGGGCTTAAGAACATATTATTTCTACCATTTTCATTCACAGAATGGTTTGACCCAGTTTTCACACTGTTCTCTCGTGTGGGAAAAAGCATTTTCCTTTGTGGAGAACACATTCATAAAATATAGATTTAGACACAAGGCAACTTGCTTTCACGGGTATCTCGATGTAAAAGTAGTAGAGGTATAAGAAAGTTATAAAATGCACGACTTTATTTCTTACTGAAAGTTCTGTTATCCATAGTTTTTCTCGTTACAAGTTTTGGTTGAATCCTCGAATTACCTAATAAAGTAATCATATTTTTACCAGATGCTGTCAAAAGCGGGAACTGGAATTCTTCATTCCCTCCAAAAAGGGACTTCCTAATGCTGAATATCAGGTCACTTTAAAGACCACTTGGGTCAAACACATTAACAGAAAGCAGAGGACCGCTGATCAATTGGTTCATTCTGATTCTATTCCAAAAAGAAAAAAATAAAGTTAACTTGTTTCTAGATAAAATCCCTTGAAATGTTTTGACAAATAATCGACTGAATCTTAAAAGATGAAAGAAAACAAGTCAGGTTTTTAAACTAATAATTCATAAAAGGGTATTTCCTTATGGATAATCTCTATGGTTATCTCTCAACGCAGCAAGTAGATCAATGTGTGTTATTGAGGACAATTTATGTTATTTAGCAATTTCTATGCCTTTATCTGAGAATAGTATATGACGGCAATCGAACAAATACAGAAATAAAATCTACATAACAAGAGCAGTGGAATTTGGAGAGGTATGGAAATCAAATAGTACTTAATGTTTTCCATGTTTAAGAGATCTAGAACGAAAGATTGGATTAGAAATATATAAATATATATATGATTTTAAATCTGGGAAAAATATGCATATGTTTAAAAGAATTCTCGTGGTTAGTGACCTGGGATTTATATATATATATTATTTATAATTTATAGGATAATATATATATATATATAATATATATATATATATATATATATATATATATGTGTGTGTGTGTGTGTGTGTGTGTGTGTGTGTGGGTGTGTGTGTGCGTGTGTGGGTGTATCTATACATATATGTATATGTATATATAAGTTTGATAGAAATACATTGAAAACCCATAATTAAGCTCAATCTGTCCTGTCGCACAACAAAATCCACGTTTTATTTTTCCCTCATCTACGACATACTACATACTATATATATATATCTATATATATATATATATATATATATATATATATATATATATATATATATTATATATATATATATGTGTGTGTGTGTGTGTGTGTGTGTGTATGTATATATATATATATATATATATATATATATATATATATATATATATATATATATATATATATATATATAAGAATTGCTGTTGTATGAGCAGTTCAGATGAATTGTGAAAATTTTCAATAGATTTCATTTACTAGATTCTCCAGGATGTTCTCTCCCCAGGTGTGGACAAAACAAGACGGAACAGAATGTCAAAGGGCAGCGTTCTCTGAGACCTGCCGTGCCTTCGAGGCCGGGAGATAAACGAGGCGATTAAAAACTCTCATTTAGGAAAAGGAATCTCTCGGAGTAAATGAGTCTCCTTGGATGGGGACAGTTCCGGCACTGTTGGTTTTTCGATTATCTTTGCTCTCCCCTACCCACACCCTTATTCCCCCCATGGATCTTCTTTCCTAACAGATATATTCAAGATAGCTACCAGCTCGGTCTCAAAGTAGTAACAACATTTCTTGGTGCGTTTCTCTTCGTTTGTTTATTTTTTTTTCTGTTAGGTAGTTAGTTCTGAAGACCGTTCGTTGTGGGTTTAACTTAGAAACATGTGATATTTACACACAATTTTAATAAAAATGAGGGCGATCAGTAGGCTTCTACTGGGACTTTTGCACGTAAGAATTGCTACTACTTTGAATAGCCTTATATAACCGTGTGGTTTTACGCCGCATATTCTGTATAAATTAGATACAAAAAGGACATGGGAATATCAACAATTACTTTATCACGCTCAGTTTATGAGGCCGATACTAGGGGCACTGCATTATCAATCTATCATACATCCGAAATAAATAAAGCCTGGAAATTTAAATTTTTTGGAAATTCCTAATGAATGATATTATCTATCAGGTACCTCTACTATATCAAATTATTCGATAGGCATCTTGCTTGTAGTCTTAACGTATTCAGGCCCATAACATGTACTAAGGATACGCAGTCTCGTTATAGTATTTGAATTTTATGGCAAACGTTCACATTGTATTCTACTACAACTGAAAACGTATGAACCATTAACACAGCATTCAAAAAGAAAAAAAAAAATTTTTTTTGCTGGATTTTTTATTCAAATATTTTTGTATATGGAACTTGATGTATTTATAGTACTGTATTCAGGTCTTCAACTAAAACCATTGCTAAAATTTTTAGAACGCTTCCTATTTCTCAAATAAATCAAACGGTCTTCCAAATTGAGCTGAAAGGGAAGCAATCAGTTTTATTCTTCATTTTTACGATCAGGAGTAATTTTTATGTGCGAATTCAGGATGCAGAGGCTCGGATGGGTGATAGCAAAAGGCTATTCTTTGGATGTAGTTGTTCATACTGGGAGAGGTGATGAAAACAGAAGGCTACAAAGCTTTTGAACAGTATAATGTTTACATGTTAGTTTTTGTTCCCCTAGGCTAAATAATAGGTCTCATGGGCTTTGTAAAACATATAATCACTTTATTTATCTCGTTACTAAAATTCCAAGTTGAAACAGTTGTGTCTGGTTGCCCGTCTTTTTCTCTCACTCTCCCCGTTCCCTAAGATATATGGAAATAAATAATTTTTAAGCATTTTATCAAAGTAAATACTTTTCTCTGCGGCAAAACAAAGTTAAAAACATTTCGTAAACCTCAGGTGAATTGTGTTTTTTTTTTTTTCAATTTTCCGAGAAAACAGAAAGCTTTTGTATTTTCCCACTATTATTTATATAATACAACCTACAGTTCCCAGAATGATGGTTAGCCGATGTGACCACCATGGATGTGAAGCATTTGAACTTTAAAAAAATATTCACAGAAATTATTTTTTGTCTTTTGTGCCTCGACACACGTTCTCTTTCCTCTTATGTTTTTTTTTTTTTTTTTTTACGTAGTACTTTATCTATATTGCCTAAATGATGACATAATTCGGCACTATTATTATGACTTTACTTAAAACCTTATGAAATGAAAGAATATTCTGTTTTAATTTCTAAACCTGAGTTTGCATATGTAGTTATTGTCCCCTTTTTTTCTTCTTCTTCTTTTCTTCATTTTGAAAGCTTGTAATTAACAAAAGAATCTTCCAATATAATTTTAGGTTAATATTTAAATTGCACAAGCTAATTTCTCATTTTTAAACATCTGTTGCACAGGGTTTACTCATTTTAAGTATCTTTATCATAAACGGATTTATGATAACTTCTTTGAGGAGGCAATTCACACGTAAAATAACAAAATCAGTAAGATACGAATGAGGTATATTTTTTCATATTAAATGCCATTTTTTCACTAATTACAATGTTCTTTAAATAATTATATAATTTAAATTCCCACCGAAATCATGAAACTTTAACATAGAAAATAAAACATGTTCAAGAGCAAATTCGCGGAACTCAGAAATAATAGGTAAAAAAGTTGTTAGTGGTTATAGTCGTATCTTAAATTTACTATATTGTATAGGGCTTCACTTCCGTCACCTACGGCCAAAAGCCAATGAATTTTTGCATTCTAAGTTACTATTCCCAGTCCTCTTTGCTCATATCCCACATTTCATTTCCAAAAGCCCACTTTCTCCAAAATATCTCTCAAGGAAAATTCGAAACAACACGGCTCCCATAAGTTTACCTGTCAATTTAAATCCTTTCTCAGCGGCTTGTTATATGTACTATGATCAACCGAATATTTATTGACCCTAAAGTCTATGTGTTGTTGGAATATTCTCCAGGCTATCAACATATATATATGCATATATATATATACTATATATGAAAGGACAGGGTGACAAGGAGATAGCCGGTCATCAGGTGATAATACATTTATTGCCGACGCGTTTCGTAACACATAGTTACATCATCAAGGCTAAAAGAGAAACAACACAAATTAAAAACACATGAAACATAACTTTGACTTTAAGAGTCTCAACAAATATACACATACATAAAATGAAAGCAATTTTAAAAAGCACCTGCTAGACTAAAAAGTTGAAGACTGAGTGATTCGGAGAGAAGGGAGAAGCAGCGAAGAAAGCCGGTTCAACCCAGATACAACTGTACAGAGGAGGTGTGTGAGTTCAACTTAGGCACCAACTGCTTGATAAACAACGACTCTAATATAAGCAGTTCGTGTAAACGGCTTGTTTGGCCCAAGACAGAGAAATCAGTATAATTGATGGTGGTTTTACAAATTTTTGCATGATTTCTGATATTTGAAAATTCTGGATTGGACACTCTGCAGCCAGTACGATGACTTACACCATTATGTGAATCAGCTCTGACTTTTAGCAATCGTTTAGTCGAACCCACGTAAGTCCTCAAATCACATCTGGGGCAAGTATATTTATATTCGACTGAAGATTGCGATATTGGGCAGAGTCTGTCTTTAAATTTGAAAAGTGATCCTATTGTAAGGGGATTTTTTGGAATTAATATAACTTGCAACATATTATAGTGTTTTTCAATTGCAGACTTGAGATTCCTTCTAAATTAGTCGTCTTAGATGTATGGAATACTGGCATATAGTTTCTTTCGTGGAACAGTGCTTATGGATAATTTCTTATTTAGAAAATTCTTGCAATGTTTGAAGAAAACATGTGAGGGAAACCAGTTATCGGAAAAATATTTAAACAGGAACAATATTTCTTTATGATACAAATCCCAGGAAGAGGTTAGAGTGTAAGCTCGATGGAGCAAGGTAAAAATTGAATTAAGTTTAAAATTATAAAAACAAGCACTATAAAAGTTTGAACCCAGACCGGAGAACGTCTTTTTTCTAAAAACGGAAGTGTTAAAACTATCACCTCTTCGAAAAACCAAAACATCCAAAAATGGTAATCGATCATTTTCCTCTCTCTCTAATGTAAACTTGATATTAGGATGTAATTCATTGATGTACGAGGGAAATTGATCAGCATGGAAAGCTGATTTAAAAAGAACAAAGGTGTCATCGACAAACCGTTTATACACAAGAGGATAAAAACTAAGGGGGCAATTTTCCAACATGTCCTCCTCCAGGGAGCACATGAAAATGTTGGAAAACGTGGGACCGAGAGGTGACCCCATGGCCATTCCGTCAACCTGTTTATAAAGATGATCATTAAAAATATAGGCAGTGTCCAGCACTGCTAATTGCAACAATTTCTCAAAAAGACAACGATCATAGTTAAAATAAGTGTCATTAGGTTCAATAAAAATTTTATCTAAAATAACTTCGATTGTTTCTTCTACTGGGACATTTGTAAATAAAGATTCAACATCGTAACTGGTCATATATAAGTCAGAGTCTTGACATAAAACATATGATTTGAATTCTTCGGAGTTTTTCAAGGTATGTTGATTATAAGTAAATGGTTCTAGTAAAGGAACTAGGTATTTAGCTAGTTTGTAATTCGGAGCATGAATTGATGACAATATTGGTCTCATTGGGGTT
>NC_087213.1:33215586-33238160 GCF_015104395.2 Macrobrachium nipponense
TATATACGAGAGCAAACTAAAGTAGAGGATATCTTAACAAGAAAGAAAAGAAATGGGCCTGGGCAGGGCATATAATAAATGTACGAAAAGATAACAGAATAAGTCCCACAGATTGCAAACGAAGCAGGGGAAGGAAGAGAAGACGATGGATTGACGGGCTAAGGAAATTTGTGGGTACAGAAAGGCATGGAAAGACCATATACAGACGGGAGTGGAAGGACATGCCTGATGATGATGATGATGATGATATATATATATATATATATATATATATATATATATATATATATATATATATATATATATATATATATATATATATATATATATATATATATATATATATATATAGTATATATATATATATATATGATAGATATATATATATATATATATATATATATATATATATATCATATATATATATATTAATATCTATATATATCTATATAATATATATATATATATATATATATATATCTATATATATATATATATATATATATATATATAGATATATCTATATATATATATATATATATATATATATATATATATAGATATATATATATATATATATATATAGTATATATATATATATAGTATAAATATATATATATATATATATATATATATATATATATATATATATATATATATATATATATATATATATATATCTGTGTGTGTATGTATAAATAGATATATTATATATATATATATATATATATATATATATATATATATATATATATGAATACTGGGGTTCAATCCCGCCGTTCACATGGTGGCTTGGAGGGATGGGCGCCATTGGAAAAACCCGGTGGCCCGCCAACCTAGCGGACTGTAAACTCGATGGTGAGTAGGAGAATAAGTACCAGCTCTCTGGCTTGGGGGTTAAACAGTGGGCCTAGCGACACACTGGCCATGTGTCTTAGGCATTGGGATCTGTCCACTGCCTGTCGGCCAAAGAAACAGGAGATCAGCGCCTGCCCTATGAACCTCTCAGAGGCCCAGGAGGACTTTAACTTTTAATTTTAACAAATGTCCCTTAATATCTAATTCGCCCTACCTGGGAATTAATATATTTTCATATATGTAAACCGAAGAGGAATTATCTTAGTTGATAATAATTTCGTCCTCTCTTGGGTTCGAACCAGCGCCCAGCAGAAGAGAAAAAATCAGTACTTCAGTGACGTTATCGATAACTCACTTGTTAGCCGAATCGATAGAATCACTAAAGTCCTGATTTCTTCTCTGTCCACTGGTCGCTGGTTCGAACCCACGAGAGGACGAAATTATTATCAACAACAAAAATTCCCCTTCGGTTTACATATATGAAAATATATTAATTCCGAGCTAGAGCGAATCAGATATTAAAGGAGATTTGTACCTCGATAATATATATATATATATATATATATATATATATATATATATATATATATATATATATATATATATATATATATATATATATATATATATATGATATATATATATATATCTATATATATATATATATATATGTATAAGAAATAATATGGGGTAGTCACATTTGCCGTGAGTATGTCTTTAAGACTATGAGAAATTCAATAAGCTAAACTAAATTTTTTTCGCATTTTTAAGTTTCACTAGATATTATTCAATGTTAATCGGTCACTGTAAGATATTAAAAAAAATACGGCCAGTCAAAATTCTCGTCTTGATAAAAGCAAATAAAATGGGAAAAAAATTCTCTCAATCTAAGAAACAGGATAGAAAATCATTACTAAGACTATTATAAGATGTAAAAGACCTTAAGATGTTCTAATTACGTTACTTCTGAGTGCTATAGAGTCGTAGAAATTCAGTACACTTTATTTTATTTCCCCTAAATCGAAAGTTTAGTTTTTCATCATACATGAAAGAGGAAGACAATATCACATTAAAACTTGAACATCTTTGAAACTGAAGAGAGAGAGAGACGAGAGAGAGAGAGAGAGAGAGAGAGAGAGAGAGTTGCACTTTTCCTTGTCATTGTATTAAAACGATCTAAAATTGGCTTATACATAAAAATCCTTTATTATAATTGTTGAATTATAAAAACAAAATTCTGGAACGTATATCAATTACCATATACAATATAATTAATCAATGCAGCCACACTTAAACTTCTCCTAGTCATCTAGAGCATATGTACTGGAGAAACACAGTACACATACTTTATATCTAAGATTTTCATTTCTTCATCATGTCCTATCAAAATGCTAAAGAAAATAGTGCAGAATTTCGTGGAACAGGTCTCTACAAATATTTGCTTTAATTTCATTTTTATTTATTTATTTTATTATTTATTTTATCTTATTTATTATTATCTTTTTTTTTTTTTTTTCAAAAGTCAACAGCACATATTTTTGTATATCATGGAGCCGTTTTAATATTCATACCAGCTATACAGATTACAGAAATGTCGCAGTCTGTTTTTCCACTTTGGGAATAAACATTGAAAAGCACCTGACAATATGTTATCACACTTACTCAAATTACATTCGTTCCATCACCATAATTGAAATTTACCCTACAGGGTGAGCCCCTTATGAGTTTATGCATTTTTATGATAGATTAGTGTCTCACACCATAATCGGGACGGCTCTTGAAAATCTGACCCTTCGAACATCTCGATATTGCCATAAAAAGAGCCATATATAGATCTATCTCAGTAGCACTGGGTACTCTGATTGTGTGCGATGCCATATGCTATTTTGGTCAAGTAGCCACTTAATATTCTGGTAAAATAACCATGAGACAATGTGCTTTGTGACAGTATATAGTAGAATAACATATATTTACATTTAAACTGCTTTTATCATATGCAAAACTACTCTTCTTCCAATTTACCAAAATAGTTATAAGTCACTCCTCAAAGATTTAACTATAATTCACAAAGTATTATAGGTAAATTATAGAAAAATTTTCAAAATTTGCACAGTTTGTCAAGGATTATATACACATAAAGAACTATTATTTCATATGAATAATAACTATTATTTGGTCAAAACTGAATGCTACCTCAAAATCCGTAATTTCCATCTTCACTAAACAAAATCAAGTACCACACCAATATCGGTCAAGTCAACTGTGATAAGATGTATCGTGGCACATAATAACAAGAAACAAATAAAGAAATAACACACACACACACGCACGCACACACACACACACACACACACACACACACATATATATATATATATATATATATATATATATATATATATATATATATATATATATATATATATATGTATCGTGTTCATGCCGTGGAGACATTAGTATGTCTGTGCGTAAGCAGATGGACATATCAAATGATGGTGATCCTTAGAGTTTCTCCAACCACAGATATTATATTATTGTTGTATTATTTGTTGTCTTGCAAACTAGAATAATTATACACACACACACACACACACACACACACACACACACACATATCTATATATATATATATATATATATATATATATATATATATATATATATGTGTGTGTGTGTGTGTGTGTGTGTGTGTGTGTGTGTGTGTGTATATATAATTATTCTAGTTTGCAAGACAACAAATAATACAACAATATAATATCTGTGGTTGGAGAAACTCTAAGGATCACCATCATTTGATATGTCCATCTGGTTACGCACAGACATACTAATGTCTCCACGGCATGAACAAGCTACATTACATTCCATTTGCTTATGACTGCAAGGGTAGTTTTTCACGCATATCTGTTTGCAATTGCAGAACAGTGTGCTTTGTATTGATAATGGCAGTGAATCTTTTGTCGTCACTACAGGATGTACTCTGCACCACTCGGTAGCATCATCCAGCCCAATTCGAGTGGTGATGGAAGAGATGGGTGAGTCTGGATGGCTTTTACCCAAACCCATGTTTGGAAGATGGTCCTTAAAACATGTTGGTGAAAGGCTTCATCTGTAAGTGGTAATAATTTTATGTTCTTCTTCCTAGCATATAAGTGATGTCTAAGTGCACTGAGATTACTAAATTCCTGTGGATTGTAGGAAGCAATAGTGGCTGACTTTGTCACTGTAATTATTTGGTCAATTAAAGAAGTACTGATATTATTGTTTTCCAACTGGGAGCAGATTCTTGCTAGATCAGCTTTATGAATACATGTCGCAGCATAGAAAGTTTTCTTGTTTTTACCTTAATTAAAAGAAGCTACATAGTAGTATCACACCCACTTAGGGCATGTACTAAGGGAAGCATCTTTGCCCCATCAGCATCTATGACCTCAATGATCTGATGAATAGGGATGAATTAGTGTACTGTTTGCATGTATAGCTCCTTCAAGCCTCCTGCTGCTGAGCAATCATATACATATACACTTATCACCACAATGACTGAGTCAGATGCCTTAATTACAACTCTTGAACATCCCACATGGATACAGGCTGCTTGAGACATGAACAAAGAGGTGTCAGCTTCTTCTTGTGTGGATGATACCAAATTCACTATATCGTCATCCTTGTCCTTTTCTTTAAGATTGTATTTCGGTTTCTCACTATTCTAACCTCTTGCCTATTTTCAAACCCACCAGTCAAGACTACAGTTACACCATCTGGAATGATACGGGCCAGATTTGACCACTGTTCATAAGCAAATTGTAACAAATGAGCTTTACTTAGCTATTTGCGAGAATGTTATCCTAATTTCTTATGACATGGGTACTACTGATCCATTTGTGAATGTTCTCGTCTATCCCAACATCCACTGGCGTCTTTCAAACTGATTCCACTTCCCATGTTCCCATCATACCTATATGCTACCATGTGTATTTCACTATAACTTGTTCCTCTCACAACAGCACTAAGGATACGGCAGGCAAATGTGTCTCCTTGCTCATTGTTTAATGGCTTATATGAGGGTACCAGTACCATAGCATCTACCACAATGCCAGACTTGCTCTTCCATTCTGCTAAATCTGGAGGCCACTCAGTCAGATTGCACTTTTATTTCAACATTCCTAAAAGTGATGATTTACAATCCTATCACATGATGAGTTCAATGAAGCACTAAATGGAGGGTAGTTGTGCAATTCATGGAACAAAACTTCCTTCAGTTCCACAGAGTGACCATCTCTTTCTCGTTCCACCTCGATTCGTTTAAAGTACACTGTCTCATTTACAAGTTCATTTACCTTCCTCTTTTGTGTTATTGGCTTTTTGCGCGATGTTATAGCCTTAAATGTGTGAAGATTAGGTTTCTTAACTTTACCAGTACTCATAAACTTGGCTAATGCTTTTTGTCCATGTTTTTTTTTAACCCAAGTATATCATCACTGATTTGTTCTATTGCCACACTGCCATCAGCTATGGAGACAAGATCCTTTTTGCCATTTACAAATGGGTAAATAATCTGGCCGCTCTCAATGGCTGATATAATGTGATCACGTGAGTTACATTGTCTTTTCTTTGTTGCACTGCTGCCTTCATAATGAAACTCATCTTGGGTACGCATGTGCCATCACCCTAATTGAAGTTGATATTGCAGCTGAAAATGGTAGAGTCTTAAACCACCTGGTTTGTGCATTCTTGTTCATTGTTATTCCCTTTAATCTCGCTTGACCAGACCTACCTTTTGCATCACAGTTCTGTGAACATTTCAGTACCATATCTGTCCAGATTGCATTATATTCTCAAGAAGATCGCTTCACAGTAAAATATCCCCGTTCAAATGCCTCATAAATTTCAGGAGCCTCAGTTTGAAGATTGCCAATTTCATGTAGACAACACGTTACGTACTGCTTTAATGTATTTGGTATGATCATCAGCTACTGCCATTCACCACTCCTCTCTGCATGAATGTATGACAGTAGGATTTCTATTATATGTAAGTAGTTACACCAAAACTGGTAGGTCTTGCTGTACTTTTTTACAAGATTCAAACTAGTCTATAAAAATCTGAAAATGTGGTAGAAGTTTTTGAAGTTTGTGCACTGTTTGCATTATTGGAGTACCCACTTTTAGTTCCCTGCCCAGTGAGGACATTAATTCAGAGATTTCAGCCATTATATCCACACTGATTCCTTCTTGAATCACCCAATGTTCAAATGCATCAAACCTAAGGGCTTCCAGCGCCTCATAAGCAAGCATGTAGGCGTTAATTGCTCGATAGTAACCTTTACCAGAGAGGACTTTTTCTGCTGTGCTATCTTTCAGTACATTGCTGAGGACAAACAGTTCTTTCAAACCTGAACCATACATAAGCTTTTCAATTGCTCCTAGATAGTTTGTTAAGAAATGGAAACCCCTAGCCCAAGAATCAGGTTTTCATATTCATCTGGTGAATTTTGCCGAGTGTGTAAATAATCTCATAAATAGATTCATCTTGGGTAATAACAGTATGTGCCCTCCCCAACTTTTTGCTGGTTTTATGCATATTTTCACTGCTTCTGCTACAACTGCTGGGTGAGATGGTGAATTGGGTATGAAGGGGCAGTACCCAATTGCTGTAACTGGAATGTGTTTATGATTCAGCATAGCATGTAACACTTTCCATCTACGGCAATTAACTTCTACCTCAAGAAGTCTACTAGGACAAAGTTGGAGTAACTTCCAGCAGAGATTAATATTTGGAGTATCTGATTGTGAGCCCTGCAAGAATTCGAGTATCATGCTGTTGGCCTTTTCTGGGAACAGCTCATGCTTCAACTTCTTTACAGAATGGATTGTGTTTATTGACATTATAGAAGTGTCATAATACTCTTTATGTGTGGTACGCTTGTGTCTTATATCCACAGGTACCTTGCAAAATAATTGGCCTTCCTGCAACCCTGGCTGGTACATACCCATGATTGTCATATGCATACTAGAGCTATCAAATGTACATTCAGAGAAATCTGAATTGTCAATTGCAAAGTGAGTGAACTTACCTGAAACTATATGTGCAAGAATAAATATATTTTCATCATTTGTTTGTTCATCGACTTCAGCCTCTAGTACAGTTCCTATGACCCTTCGGAGTTCACTGTAACTAATACACAATCCTAACCGACTAAGCATAGTTATGATATCTTTGCTCCTAGTGTCATGATACACACATACAGCTAAAACAACATGCTTGGGTGTATGAAAACCAGTTACGGCAAACACAGTGCCGTGTGAGATGTTTAAAACACTTCCATGAATTTCTTGAGGATTAACAAAAAGTTCATTTTTACCTACATTATCTGGAATTGCACCAAAAAGCAGTAAACTAAATTGTAAAGACTGGGTGGAGTTATGGACAATGATTGGTCTTATGAGACTTCATGGGAATCTAATCTACTCTTTTTGTACTGTGTTTTCATATCCCTTACATCTGATTTAATTTTTAGTTTTGAGAGATAGCGGTATAATTTAAAGGCATACAACACTATTTGTAATGCTTTGTGTAAGTTGGTGCTACATGAATATTTTTGAGGTTGGGCCAAGTTTTATGCAAAATCAAACTTTATCAATAGTTTGGAATAAATGTGGCTTATTTTATAAAATTTCCAGTAAATTTGGCAAATTTGGGTAAATATTCCTTATCAGATTCTTAGCTATGATATTTGATGAATTGCAGCTTGACTATCCAACCAAGATGTAGGAATTTTTTGGTAAATTTGCCCAAAATCATCATTTGTTTAATTTAAAAAATGATCCAAAGGCCCATAGGTGTAATTTTTTCGTATATAATTTCCATCTTTATTGTGTCAAGGTCATTTACCAGAATATTACATGATTATATACACAAACAATCATATGGCATAACATTTAATGAAGTGACCAACGCGAATAAGATAGATTATTAAAGAGAGCTATTTATGGCAATATTTAGGTGTTCGAAGGGCCAGATTTTTAAGAGATTTTTATGGTGCGCTATATATTAATCTGTCTTTTAAAGGCATCAAAACGTAAGGGGCTCACCGTGTGGGGCAATTCCCTTATTTTAACAGATGGAGGCATTTGGCTCCTAGACTATTGTACAATCGTCATATTCCAGCTATTATGACGTCGTGAATTATTCCATTTTCTGTTTAACTAAAGGGTTCACCGCCCAAGAACATGTACTAATTAAATTTTCTTTAAGAAAAAAAACTATAAGTTATTTTAATAAATCTTACCTTTATGGAAGGAAAACGGAATTTTAATAAAGCTTAATTTTATGGAAGAAAAACGGAATTTTAATAAAGCTTACGTTTATGAAGAAAACGGAATCTTGATAAAGCTTACATTTATGGACAGAAAACGGAATTTCAATACAGCTAACATTTATGGAAGGGAAACGGAATTTAATAAACCTTATATTTATGGAAGGAAAACAGAATTTTAATAAAGCTTACATTTATGGACGGAAAACGGAATTTTGATAAAGCTTACAATTATGGAAGGAAAACGGAATTTTAATAAAGCTTACAATTATGGAAGTAAAATGGGATTTTAATAAAGCTGACATTTACGGAAGCAAAACGGAATTTTAATAAAGCTTACAATTATGGAAGGAAAACGGAATTTTAATAAAGCTTTTAATTATGGAAGGAAAACGGAATTTTAATAAAGCTTACAATTATGGAAGGAAAACGGAATTTTAATAAAGCTTACAATTATGGACGGAAAACGGAATTTTAATAAAGCTTACAATTATGGAAGGAAAACGGAATTTTAATAAAGCTTACAATTATGGAAGGAAAACAAAGTTACAATTTATGGGAAAGCTTACAATTATGGAAAAAGGAAAAAAAAAAAGGAATTTATTTTATTAAAGCTTACAATTATGGAAGGAAAACGGAATTTTATTAAAGCTTACAATTATGGAAGGAAAAACGGAAGCTACTTAAGCTTACATTATGGAGGAAAAACGGATTTTATTTTAAGCTTGGAAAACGGAATTTAATAAAGTTCAATTATGGAAGGAAAACATTTATAGGCTCAATTATGGAAAGGAAAACGGAATTTTAATAAAGCTTACAATTATGGAAAAGGAAAAAGAATTTATTAAGTTTTACAATTTTATGGACGGAAAACGGAATTTTAAAAAGCTTACAATTAAATGGAAGGAAAAACGGAATTCTAAAAAGCTTACAAATGGAAGGGAAAACGGAATTTAATTAAAGCTTACAATTATGGAAGGAAAAAGGAATTTAAATAAAAGCTTACAAAGGGAAAAAGGAAAACGTTATTTTAATAAAGAAATTACAATTATGGAAACTACAAAACGGAATTTAATAAAGCTTACAATTATGGAAAGGAAAAGGAAAACGGAATTTTATAAAGGGCTTACAATTTTAATGGACGGAAAAGGAAAAAGGTTTTAATAAAGCTTACAATTTATGGCCCGGAAAACGGAAATTTTAATAAAGTAAACCAATTTTAATAAAGACGGAAAACGGAATTTTAATAAAGCTTACAATTTATGGAAGGAAAACGCCAATTTTAATAAAAGGAATTAAACAATTTATGGACGGAAAAAACGGAATTTAATAAAGGCTTACAAATTAAATTGGAAGGAAAAACGGAAATTTTAATAAAGCTTACAATTATGGAAAGAAAAACGGAATTTTAATAAAGCTTACATTTATGGAAGGAAAACGGAATTTTAATAAAGCTTACATTTATGGAAGGAAAACGGAATTTTAATAAAGCTTACAATTAATGGGGGAAAGGAAAACGGAATTTTAATAAAGGCTTTACATTTAATGGAAACGGAAAAAGGAATTTTAATAAAGGGCTTACATGTATGGAAGGAAAACGGAAATTTTAATAAAGGCTTACAATTATGAAGGAAAACGGGAAATTTTTTAATAAAGACTTACCAATTATGGAACGGGAAAACGGAATTTTAATAAAAGCTTTACAATTTTATGGAAGGGAAAAACGGAATTTTAATAAAGCGTACATTTATGGACGGAAAAACGTGGATATTTTAATAAAGCTTACAAATTATGGAAGGGAAAACGGAAAATTTTCAATAAAGCTTACAATTTATGGAAGGGAAAGGAAAAAACGGAATTTTAATAAAGGCTTTACAATAATTTGGAAGGAAAAGGAATTTAATTAAAAGCTTTACATTTATGGAACAGGAAAAAGGAATTTGGAATAAAAGCTCTACAGAAATTGCGAAGAAAAAGGAATTTTAATAAAGCTTACATTTATGGAAGGAAAACGGAATTTTAATAAAGCTTACATTTATGGAAGGAAAAAGGAATTTTAATAAAGCTTACATTTATGGAAGGAAAAGGGAATTTTAATAAAGCTTTTAACAATTGGGAAGGAAAACGGGAATTTTATAAAGCTTACAACATTATTTTGGAAGGAAAACGGTATTTTTAATAAAGGCTTTTTTACATTAGGAAACGGGGAAAACGGAATTTTAATAAAAGCTTACAATTATGGAAGAAAAAGAATTTTATAAAAGGCTTACATTTAATGGAACGGAAAACGGAATTTTAATAAAGCTTTACAATTTATGGAAGGGAAAAAACGGAATTTTATAAAGCTTAAGCATATTATTGGAAGGAAAACGGAATTTTAATAAGGCTTACAAGTAGGAAGGAAAACGGGAATGGTAATTAAAGCTTAAACAATGTATTGGAAAGGAAAACGGATTTTAATAAAGTTACAAGTATGGAAAGGAAAAACGGAATTCTTTTAAATTAAAAGCTTTAACATTTATGGAAGGAAAAACGGAATTTAAATAAAGGCTTACAATTTATGGAAGGAAAAATGGGAATTTTAATAAAAAGCTTAACATTTATGGAAGGAAAAAGGGAAATTTTAATAAATGCTTACAATTTATGGAAGGAAAAACGGAATTTAAATCAAAGCTTACAATTATGGAAGGAAAACGGAATTTTAAAAAGCTTCATTTAAATGGAAGGAACAAGGAATTGTTTTAATAAAGCTTACATTTTGGAAGGAAGGAAAAAGGAATTTTAATAAAGGGCTTTACAATTCTGGAAGGAAAAAGAAATTTTAATTTTAAAGCTTTTTACCAATTTTGTTGGAAGGAAAAAACAACCAAAAAAAAAAAAAAAGGAATTTTAATCAAAGCTTACAATTATGGAAGGTAAAACGGGTAATTTTAAATAAAGCTTAAAAATTTTATGGAAAGGAAAAACGGAATTCTAATTTAAGCTTACAATGATGGACGGGAAAACGGGAATTTTTAATAAAAGTTACAATTTATGGAAGGAAAAGGGAATTTAATAAAAGCTTAATTTATGAAGGAAAAAGGAATTTTACAAAGCTTACATTTATGGAAGGAAAACGGAATTTTAATAAAAGATTACATTTATGGAACGGAAAAACGGAATTTTAATTTTAAAAAGCTTACAATTTAGGAAGGAAAACGAATTTTAATAAAGCTTACAATTTATTGGGAAGGGAAAAACCGGAATTTTAATAAAGCTTACAATTTATGAAGGAAAACGGAATTTTAATAAAGCTTTACCCCCCAATTATGGAAGGAAAAACGGAATCTTTTAAATAAAGCTTACATTTATGGAAGACGGAAAACGGAATTTTTAATAAAAGCTTACATTTATGGAACGGAAAAACGGAAATTTTAATAAAGCTTACAATTTATGGAAAGGAAAAACGGAATTTTAAAAGCTTTACATTTTAAATGGAAGAAAAAAGGAATTTAATTAAAGCTTACATTAGGAAGGAAAACGGAATTTTAATAAAGCTTTACATTATGGAAGTGAAAAGGGAATTTTAATAAAGGCTTACCATTATGGTCCTTACAAAACGGAATTTTAATAAAGCTTACATTTATGGAAGGAAAAAGGGAATTTTAAGGTAAGGCTATAAATTTAAATGGAAGGAAAACGGAATTTAATAAAGCTTACATTTATTGGAAGGAAAAAGGAATTTATAAAGGCTTACAAATTATGGAAGGACAAAACGGAATTTTAATAAAGCTTAATTATGGTCATTTAAAACGGGAATTAAATAAAGGATTAAAACAATTATGGAAGGAAAAAAGGGAATTTTAATAAAAGCTTACAAGTTATGGGAAGGAAAAACGGAATTTTAATTTTAAAAAGCTTACATGTTTATGGAAGGAAGGCAAAAACGGAAATTTTAAATAAAGCTTACAATTTATGGAAGAAAAAAAGGAATTTTAATTAAAGCTTACATTTAATGGAAAGGAAAACGGAATTAAAATTAAAGCTTACAATTTATGGAAGGCAAAGGCATTTTAATAAAGCTTACATTGTATGGAAAGGAAAACGGAATTTTAAATAAAGCTACAATTTATGGCAAGGAAAACGGAATTTTAATAAAGGAAAAAATTTACAATTTATGGAAGGAAAAAGGCAATTTGTACTAAAGCGTACATTTATTGGAATGGAAAACGGAAATTTTAAAATAAAGCTTACAAATTTATGGAAGGAAAACGGAAAAATTTTCTTATTAAGCTTAAACATTATTTGGAAGGAAAAACAATTTTAATTAAAGCTTAACATTTATTGGAAGGAAAAAGGAAAAAAAAAAAATTTTAACAAAGCCTAAAAAAAAAAACAAATTTAAATGAAGGAAAAACGGAAAAAAATTTTAAAATTAAAGCTTACATTTAAAATGGAAGGAAAAAGGAAATTTTAATAAAGCTTAAAACAATGCAAATGGAAGGAAAAAGGAATTGTAATTAAAGCCTTACAATTTTGAATGGAAGGAAAAAGGAATTTTAATACAAGCTTACATTTATGGAAGGATAAACGGAATTTTAATTAAAAAGGCTTACAATTTAATGGAAAAGGAAAACGGTTAACTTTAATTAAAGTTACAAGGTAAATGGAAGGAAACGGAAGTTTTAATAAAGCTTACAATTATGGAAGGAAAACGGGAAATTTTAATAAGCTTAATTTTCAATGGAAGGAAAACGGAAACAATTAAAAGCTTACAAGTAGGAAGGAAAACGGAATTTTAATACAAAAGCTACATTTGATGGAAAGGAAAACGTTAATTTAATTAAAGCTCGACATTTAATGGAAAAAGGAAACGGAATTTTAACTAAAGCCTTAACATTTCATGGTAAGGAAAACGGAATTTTAAAAAGGCTTACAATTATTTGGAAGGAAAACGGAAATTCTAATAAAACGCTTAATTCATGAAGGAAAAAGGAATTTTAATTAAAGCTTACACCTTATTGGAACAAAACGGAAAAATTTTAATTAAAAGCTTACAATTTATGGAAGCGAAAACGGAATTGTTTAAATAAAGCTTACCAATTATGGAAGGCAAAAACGGAATTTTAAAAAGCTTTACAATTATGGAAGTGAAAAAGGAATTTAATAAAGTTAAATTTATGGAAGGAAAAACCGGAATTTAAATTAAAAGCTTACCAACGTAAGGAAGGAAAAAGGAATTTTAATAAAGCTTACATTTATGGAAGGAAAAAGGAATTTTAATAAAGCTTACAATTATGGAAGGAAAACGGAATTTTAATAAAGCTTTACAATTAATGGAAGAGGGAAAAAACGGAATTTTTACAGTGTAAAGCTTACAATTGTATGGAAGGAAAAAAGGAATTTTAAAAGCCACATTTTAATGGAAGGAAAACGGAATTTTAATAAAGCTTACAATTATGGAATTTAAAAACGGGAAATTTTAAGGAAAGGCTTACCATTTAACGGAAGGAAAAGGGAATTTTAATAAAGCTTACATTTATGGAAGGAAAACGGAATTTTGAATAAAGCTTACATTATGGAAGGAAAAAGGAATTTTAATAAAGCTTACATTTATGGAAGGAAAACGGAATTTTAATAAAGCTTACATTTATGGAAGGAAAACGGAATTTTAATAAAGCTTACATTTATGGAAGGAAAAAGGAATTTTAATAAAGCTAAATTATTGGAAGGAAAACGGGAATTTAATAAACGTTACCTTTAATGGAAGGAAAAAACGGAATTTTAATAAAGCTTTACATTCAGAAGAAAACGGAATTTTCTAAAGCTTTTACATCCATGGAAAGGAAAACGGAACTTTTAATAAAGCTTACATTTATGGAAGGAAAACGGAATTCAATAAAAACGCTTACACAAATTCATGGGAAAAAGGGAAACAAACGGGAATTTTAATAAGCTTACATTTATGCGGAAGGAAAAAAACAGAATTTTAATAAAGCTTAAAATTTATGGAAGGAAAAACGGAATTTTTTAAATAAAGCTTACATTATATAAAAGGAAAACTTTTAGAAAAAATCATGGAAAGGGAAAAACGGAATTTTAATAAAGCTTACATTTATGGAAGGAAAAAACGGAAAAGAAATTTAATAAAAGCTTACATTTATGGAAGGGAACAAAAACGGAATTTAATAAAGCTTACATTTATGGAAATGAACACAAACGGGAATTTTAATCAAAGCTTACATTTATGGAAGAAACGAAATTTAATAAAACGGGGGAGCTTTTACATTTTATGGAAAAGAAAAGGGGGACCTTTAATAAAGTTACATTTATGGAAGGAAAACGGAATTTTAATAAAGCTTATTATATTTTCAGGGCAAGGAAAAACGGAATTTTAATAAAGCTTACATTTAGGAAGGAAAACGGACTTAATTATAATTTTAATAAATTCATTTATAAAATTTTAATAAATTAAAATAAAAAAAAAAGGCTTACATTTATGGAAGGAAAACGGAATTTTAATAAGCTTACATTCATGGAAAGACGATAAAAAGTTACATTATGGAAAGGAAAACTGGAATTTAATCTTTTAATAAAAGCTTACATTTATGGTAAAGTTGAAAGAAAACGGATAAAACTTTTAATAAAGCTTACAATTTATGGGAGAAAAGGAATTTTAATAAAAGTAAACAAATTCATGGACAGACGATTTTAATAAAGCTACGGAATTTTAATAAAGCTTACATTCATGGAAGGAAAACGGAATTTTAATAAAGCTTACATTTATGGAAAGAAAACGGAATTTTAATAAAGCTTACATTTATGGAAGGAAAACGGAATTTTAATAAAGCTTACATTTTATGAAGGAAAACGATTTAATAAAGCTTTACATTTCAATGAAAGCACGGAATTTTAATTTTAATAAACTTACTTTATGGAAGAAAAAACGGAACTTTTAATAAAGCTTACATTTATGGAAGGAAAACGGAATTTTAATAAAGCTTACATTTATCGACGAAAAAAAAAACTGGAGATATTTTTACATTCGGGTGAAAAAATAAATTGCCAACTGGATTTACGTGTTTTAAAGACTTTTACTTTAGCCTTTGAGTCACTAAAATGTAGGAGGCTAAAAGCTCGTAGTTTGGCATATCTAACGAAACAATACGAGTGAAAGAACTGAAATGTCCTTAGACAAAAGTAATATAGATCTTTAGTAATGACCAACGTTCGCTCTTTAGAAGAACAATGTCGAGTTTTTGGGGTTTCTAAGTGTTACAAATGTTGTGGTACGTGGGTTTTAAAAAGCCATGCAATATATTCCTCCTTATCCTTGGCAACCCTGTCCCCCAAGGGTGATGTACCAATGGAGTGACATTATAGGTTTTTTAAGTAAAAACATGTAGATCTGATGACTCCATTCAACGTGCAGTAATGACAAATTATGACAAGTAAAAAAATGCTCTGAAGTTTCTTCGCCGCTTTCGAGTTTTCTGTACATCGTATAATGGTATATGAAACTCTCATCTATGGCCCAAAAAACTTTCAGCTATGAACCAGTGGTGGCCTGTGCTGTTGATTGACGCAGATTCATGGCTAATTTAACCTCAGATAAAATATACATTACTGAGGATAGAGGGCTGCAAATTGGTATGTTTGATGATTGGTGGGTAGATGATCAACCTACCAATTTGCAGCCCTCTAGCCTCAGAAGTTTGTATGATACGAGGACGGACAGAAACAATGTGGACGAACAGAAAAATCACCATCTCACTGGTTCTCTTTTACAGAAAACTAAAAAGCTCAATAATGCAAAGCGAATTAGTGAGATTACATTATCACGTGCATCGACTAACTCTGTGCCTAAATAAAAATTAGTAGAAGAACGCAATACCGTTGCTGTTCTTAAATCTGAAAGCTGTTGCTTCACTACAGAAAGCTGAGAACCATCATACAGAAAAATGTCATGTTTTATAGGTATAAATACCGTGTACGTGGAAGAACTCCACTTTCTTTGGCAGTTATTCTAGCTTGAGTTTTATTCATGGTCTTTACTTTGTTCATTTTCAAGCTGACAAAGTTCGGAAACGTAACTGCATGGTATTCATAACTACTATGGGTTTCAGAGACAGTGCAAGCATGTTTTTTGGCAATAACTCTGTAACGAACACTCGTATCAGAACGAGATTTTGATTACACCCAGTACCGTAATTTATAAGGGTATCGTGAATCACTAATTGTAAAGAATAACGACATTTGTCCCTGTACCAAGAGGCAAAAACTCTATTAGCTAGAAATGGATACGAACACAACAGTAAATAGCCCCGCCTACCCTATCTCCCAACCTCCACCGCCACCACCGTCTTTCCTCCTTCCCTCACCTTCCCTTCTCTCTTTGAAAGTTATTTCAGTTTTAACTTATTTTGTATGATTTTTCTATCTATCTATCTATCTATCTATCTAATAATAGTTTACATTTATGTATATTCTAACGAAAGGTCTAGATAAGGTAAGATTCACCCTTCCCGGTAACAAATCAACTCATCTGGATTCTCTCTCTCTCTCTCTCTCTCTCTCTCTCTCTGTGGTGTGTGTGTGTGTGTGTGTGTGTGTACCTACTGTAAATGGTTATTAGAGTGAGAAATATCTGAATGTATGGTGGAGCAGTAGAACAATAGACACCATGATTTATGGTAAAGCGACTGTAATACTTGTGGTTTGTTACCTTCTTCGTAATCCTCATACGGACTCAGGGTATCAGCAATATAGTACTTGTATTACGAAGGTGAAGAAGAGATGGCCACCACGGAACTTAACTGTCGGCACGGTTTCAGAAATTCGTTTGTCACGCAACTTTTCAACTTTTGTTGGCCATGAGAAACCCACCAATTGCCTTCAGATTGGTTTGAACAGGTGACTGGTTATAGTTACTCTGTGTTACAAATAAAAATTGAGCCTTTCTAGCTGACATTCATTAGAGTTAAACTCTTGATTATACCGATGCACATATAACAGTCTCTTTAAAACATAGTGCCTATCGCTTTACTGCAACACCATAGAGTCAGATATCTCTCACTCTAATAACCATTTACAGTAGGTACCACTACCACAGACAGAGAGAGAGACAGAGAGAGACAGAGAGAGACAGAGTCAGAGAGAGACAGAGAGACAGAGAGAGAGAGAGAGAGAGAGAGAGAGAGAGAGAGAGAGAGATCGAATCAGTACATAAATAAATCAGTCAACAGACAGGTGACAACAGAGTGAATCGTTAGATATATACACCAATGTAACTATTATTAGATAGATATAGAAAAAAATCGTACAAAATATGTTTGAACTGAAGTAAATTTCAGAGAGAGAGAGAGAGAGAGAGAGAGAGAGAGAGAGAGAGAGAGAGAGAGAGAGAGAGAGAGAGAGAGAGAGAGACATGAGCGGATCAATGCATAAATAAATCAGTAAACTGGCAGCTAACAACCGACTGGATCGTTAGATATATGCAACAATGCATATTATTAGATAGATAGATAGATAGATAGATAGATAGGTAGATAGAAAAATCATACAATATAAGTTTAAACTGAAGCAACTTTCAGAGAGAGAGAGAGAGAGAAGGGAAGTTGAGGGTAGGAATAAGGACGGGGGTGGCAGTGGAGGTGGGGGGAGAGGGTAGGCGGAGCTATTTACTGTTGTGTTCGTATCCATTTCTGGCTAATGGAGTTTTTGCCTCTTAGTACAGGGACAAGTGTCTTTATTCTTTACAATTAGTGATTCACGATACCCTTATAAATTACCGCACTGGGTGTAATACACTATAGCAAAATCTCGTTCGGATACGAGTGTTCGGTAATGTTATTGCCAAAACACGTGTTTGCACTGTCTGCGAAAGCCATAGTAGTGACACATATTTCTAATGTGGAGATGTTTCTTAAATTAACGTGACCTAAGATATTGCAGAAAGGGACATCTTTCCTGATAATCAAAAATACCGGGCTGACTTACTGTTCTTATTTTATATTTACAAAATGCGTGGGTGTGTGATTTATTGCGAAACCAAATAAGAGAAAAAACCATTCCAGTCAGAATATGAAT
Source organism: Macrobrachium nipponense (assembly GCF_015104395.2). Lineage (NCBI taxonomy): Eukaryota > Metazoa > Arthropoda > Malacostraca > Decapoda > Palaemonidae > Macrobrachium > Macrobrachium nipponense. The sequence goes on from NC_087213.1 coordinate 33,233,823, forward strand.
CATACCACCAAAATATTTCGAGAGCAAATGCATGACATGAAAATATCGAATTAAAATGCTAATGAAAAAAACTAATAACATTTTTTAATTACCTATATATATTGGCAAAGTATTTTTTTAAACAAATGAGTTGTCAGAAATGCCATCTGAACTAATGCATTTATGACGAGAATAATTAATTGCACATAAACAATGGTTACTGTTTTTTGGGGACATATCATTTTTCCCATTGTAATTCGAATGGCCAACAGGTTGGTGAGTATAACAAAGCGACTTACTATTCATATCATCGACGAATTAAACGCAAGTAATTATTAATCCTTTTGATGTTCCTGCCCAGATTTAATTTGCGAGGGAGATGGGATATTATACCAAAATAGTTTGATTGCATCAGTAATATGGCTTCTAGTTAAAGTTAAGTAGCTCTCCTAGGGCTGGCCCGAAGGATTAGATATTTTGTACGTGGCTAGGAACCAACTGGTTACCTAGCAACGGGACCTGCAGCTTATTGTGGGATCCGAACCACATCATATCGAGAAATGAGTTTCTAATGACCAGAAATAAATTCCTCTGATTCAACATTGGCAGAGCGGGGAATCGAATTCGCGAAAACCGAATCGGTAGGTGAGTACGTAACCCACTCGTCCAACGAGGAACTATATAGCTTCTAGTAACGCTGGTCAATTGAACAACTAAAAATCAAAGCAGAGTTACTGCGAACGGCCTTGAGACCAAAAACTAGGCCAAAAGACCTGATCTTCGATCGTGAAATGTAATGCAGAAAGGAAAATGTACATACCTTAATTGTAGCGTTACCCTACTGTCATCTGACACAATTTTAAATGATGCAGTGAAACCATTACAAGGATGATTCAAGGTAGCTGGAAAATCGAATGAAATTGGAGATAGCTAAGTATATACAATAAGTAAAGTTTTCTTCTTAGAATACAACAAGAACTTACACTTTTTTTATAGATGTGTCCTTTCATATATATATGTATGTTTGTATGTATTTATGTATGTATGTATATATCTGTTTCTCTGTCAATCTGTTTATATATATATATATATATATATATATATATAATATATATATATATATATATATATAATATATATATTCCAACAGGGGTTCCAGCAAGACAACAGCTTACATGATCAGTTTATTAAAGAGACGTTTCGTGCCTCAAAACATTGGCACATCATCAGTCTGGAATAAAAATTTATTCTTTTTAAAAAACAGTAAAAGAAAGTAAAAGGTACAATCCAAAAATATGAATTATTGAAAGAAGCTTATAAGTATTAAAAGACTACCTATCAGTTCAGAGAACAAGAGCAGAATGACTAGAAACGTGTAAGCTGTTGTCTTGCTGGAACCCCTGTTGGAATGTGTAGCTGTCTGTTCGCTCATTATATGTATATATATATATATATATATATATATATATATATATATATATATATATATATATATATATATATGTGTGTGTGTGTGTGTGTGTGTGTGTGTGTGTGTGTGTGTGTGTGTGTAGATACAGGTTGACAGAGAAACAGATACGTAGAAATATATACGTAACGCTGAAGTTAAAATACGTGAAGGGATATTTCAGTCCTTTTCCATTACGCTAATGATAAACGAATTTATTATTTTACCTGACTTCTGGTAGTATGTCCCTTACTTGAATGTAAACCTGAGGGAAAAAAATGAAAAATGAATTCAAACTATGAAGGGCGATCACAAATATGATGGAAAATGTTGAAAACATTCTCCGAAGTTAAGAGCATTCACATTACTGACAGTCAAATTACCTTACGTTCGAATTCTATAGAATTCTGGGAATGGCTTTGACTAAATTTCTAAGAATGGATAAGAAAACATGATTTTCCCCGTTTTTAAAGGAAAAAAGAAAATCGTAGTTTAGTGAATGTCTTTATGGGGAGCCCTGAACTTCACGCATTTTTATACATAGGTGCCTTCGCTTTGATGGAAGGTCCAGACGAACAAATATCTATTTATTTTGAACCGGTTTTGAGTTGTGTGTGTGTGAGAGAGAGAGAGAGAGAGAGAGAGAGAGAGAGAGAGAGAGAGAGAGAGTTATAAACAAAGTCTGGGAATAAAGAAAATGCAGTTTTCTGTTAACTTTTTTTATGTTTGTCTTTTATGTTCTAAAATTTAGTGTTGGAAATTGCGTGTATTTGTATGAAACTGTGAATGCTATAGAGAGAAAGAGGGATTAGGCGGTGCTATAACGAAAGTATCTGTATACAGACTGGACCTCGAAAGACTTTATTTTCGTTTTCACTCTTTATAGAAGTCACATGAAAGAAATCCTGAGCGCTCTGTATTTCATGACGCCTTTGAGAAGTCTATCATTTTTCTAATAACAAGTAATCTAATCGAAACAATAGCAGTCACTGAATCCAATCTATCAAGTCTCAAAACGTTCGAACGGAACTCTGGTGGAGAAATTTCCTACAATGAAAGTAAATAGCAGCATCCAGGAGAGTATAAGTCATAAATAATATATTTTATATTAATATTTTATATTTATATAAATATATATATATATATTAATTATAATATATATAATATATTATATATATGTGTGTGTATATATATATATATATATATATTATATAGATATATATATATATATTTATATATATACACAACACACATATATATATATATATATATATATATATATATATATATATATAATATTATATATATATATTAGAGCGAATTAGATATTAAAGGACATTTGTAGCTCGATATATGTATATGAATCACGGTAATGTTCTTCGAGCTGTTGCTCCGGAAATTGGAGTTATATATATATATATATATATATATATATATATATATATATTATATATATATATATATATATATATATATATATTGTTCTAAGATAGGGGGGTTACTAGTAACTCGAACAATAGAAGACTGTTGTAAGAGGAAGTATATCTCAGGTGGTCCTTAAAATACATTTATTGTTCCTCAATTGAACACGCGGTCTTCCTCGACAACTCTTTACCTCTACGTGAGCTGTTGCCTTCCGGTCATTTCTAGTTTGTTCCTTCTGACTTTCGCCCAAGATGGTTGGTTCTGCTACAACTAGCTTTTATCTTGTTATTTATAATGCATTATGTCTTGTGTTTTGTATTTTAATGTTAATTTTATTGTTTTCTGTCTTTCTAGCTTGAAAATGAAACCCTAATGTTTTGAAACGTCGCAATAAATGTATTTTAAGGACCACCTGAGATGTTCTTCCTCCTACAACAGTCTTTTAATATATATAATATATATATATATATATATATATATATATATATATATATATATATATATATATATATATATATATATATATATATATATATATATATATATATATATATATATATATGTGTGTGTGTGTGTGTGTGTGTGTATGTATACATACATATATATATATATATATATATATATATATATTATATAATATATATAAGCATGTAATTCATGAGGGTTTCATTGTCGTATCCATTCAACTAACTGATATCCCAACTGTGTCCTTGTATAATACGATGAAACAGGATATAGTTAACGTTATCATTTCAGTGACCAAAAATACCAAGAACAATGATGAACATTGTAAACGATAGTCTATTTTTAGTTTCAAAAAATGAATACTGCTGAAGAAAAAATATATCGGACATTAATAAAATCGCTGATTACTATTTTTTAACGGGTCGACCTTGTCCCTCGGAAGACCAAAGTAATTCGGTCAGCTGAAGCACTACTTTTTTATTACAAAATGTCAGCTTATTGCAGTATGACACCGCAGTATTGTTCGATAATGCTGGTGGGTGGATTATGTGACAGTAGATGAATGACAGAAAGCAGGCAAGGTGAATTTTTACAACCAATGCGATTGATTTGTGCAACTAAGCCTAAAATTCTATTTACGTTTACGCTAGATAACACAAATTCTAGTGAACTAATAGTATTTTACGTCTTACCTTATTATTTGACCGTTTGACGATAATGTAATCTTTAGAAAACATGGAATGAACAGTAACATCTGTGTGGAAGTAATTCTAAATCTCTCATATTCTCTCTTCTCTCTACATGCATATGCATGTATGTATGTACCGTATAATATTATATATAATATATAAAATTATATTATATAATATATATATATATATATTAGTAGTATATAATATATATATATATAATATATATATATATAATATATTATATATTCTCACAAAAGATAGCTGCACAACTTGAGTGTTATACTTCTAAACCATCTAAACCATCCGTCTATTGAAGCGTAACACGATATA
>NC_087213.1:33238660-33243660 GCF_015104395.2 Macrobrachium nipponense
TTTATATCTAGTATGCATGACCTTGAGTAGTACCAATACGGTTTTCAGCAGGTAAACTTTGACGTGAGGCTGCATGCTGTGCCTTGCCTTCACTGCAGTCCATTGTTGTCAATGACCGACGAGGCACATAATTCACTCCTCGTTTCATCCGTGGTATTCAACGCAAAATGACTGAATCGTTATGCCTTATCCCAAATATCAAACCTTGACAACCCTCCCCCACACCCAACCCACCCCAACTATAACTGATTCACTTAAGGTAGATTCTCGGATGAGCCCTATTCTCACGAGACGTTAGTTTGGCGGCCGCTGATTGGCTGGGAACTGCCTACCTCCTGGTACCAGCCAATCAGCGGCCGCCAAACAAACGTCTCGTGAAAATAGGGCTCATCCAAGAATCTACCTTAAGTGAACCAGCTATAGTGAGACGAGTATGAAGATCTTTATGGCAGATGAGACAGTTTTGGTAGCACAAGATGCAAATGCCTGATGACCGCTTAACTGTCTTCAAATAAGCAAACCCCACCCCCCGCCCCCCTCATGCTAATATGACCCTTGACCAAAGTGTCATCTTTGTATGGTAAGATGTTTAAGGGAATACGGGGCATTGTTTGGACCTCTGAGTTCGCCACCCAAACCGTAACGAAGTGCATAGTAGAATACCTCTTTCGGTTTAAACATCACCAAATAAAATGGATTTTATATATTAAAACAAAGCAGGATCCGACCTCCAGCTTACTCGGGGGTGTATGCAAATATCTACAGTCAAATAGCACGTTGTTTCATCAACGAAAATTAAAATACGCTATATTTTATGAGTGATAACTGTTCTGTACTATCTAACATCTCCAATATTTTTTACATTTTCTTTCTCAAAAATACATCATAAACGTCCTATCCTAAAATTCCTGTATCTTTAACTCAACGGAAACACCCTTTTCAGACCTTTTTAGGCCTTTCCATACACCTTTCCTACCCCCCAACCCCCAACCAGAACATCAACAGCAAGAACAACAAAAAAGTAGTTTGCAAGCTTACTCACCGAGTAAGCGAAAAGGAAGTACGTTATGTTACCAGCAAATATTTATAATAATTACTTATTAATACTAATTTCCCGATGCCGATCAGAGCTAGAAAATTAAGTAAATTCTTGGTAACTTTGATTAAAGTACTTATGAGAGCGGATGTGCTCCGCCAAGACAAGGATTAATTTAGGGTTCTTTAGACTTCCTAACTTTGGCAAAAAGTAAACTTAATAAACGAACCGACTCCAAACTTTTGCACTCTGGTGTGCTTTAATTATTGCATTTCTTAATAGCTGGCGCTTTAAATGCAAAGTTAGAGGCTTAAATTAGGAGTCAGTTTTCTAAAAGTTTAAATATATTGCAGACGAAAATTTTTCAAGCATTTAGCCACATTTCAAAACAGAAGGGTGGAGGGGGTTGGTTGAATTCCGATATACTCCGTTTTAGTGCAAGGCGAAGCAGACAAAAAAAATATATTCTCATTTGTAAAAGTCATTTCGCTGTTATTCGGTTAGTACGAATATGAAATGGAACTGAAAATGCGATATTGAACGTTAATTACTCTCCGCTCCTTTCACCCACGTGCGAGGAAAATGCCTATCGTGAACACGTTTGCACAGCTTCGTAGTCATTCCGAAAGGGGAAGTATTTTAATGCATGAATGCACATATGAGTGCAAAACTGATTTCTGCAACAATAGTGAAACAAATGCAAGAGATTTCTATGTAACTGTTGTTCCTGGTGCAACGACAGGTGAATTTATGAGAAATGTGAGATTTTTTCAGCGAGTGACAATCACCATACCTTTATGTCTAGGGTCTACCCATCATGCAAAAAGATTCTTACATCTTGTGGGGAAAGGAAGATATCGCTGACGATACAATAGAAGCAAATCTTGTCAATATGTAATACTGACTAAATATACAAATATTCATGCTCACAATATAGCAAGTGGAGAAACAAATCCACAGTTATGTAAATGTACATATATTTCAGTTTGAAAACAGCAAAGATATCTTTGCTGTTTTTAAACTGAAATATATGTACATTTACATAACTGTTGATTTGTTTCTCCATTTGAAGACTCGTGCTACTATGAGGATTTTTTAATATAGCAGGTCTTATACTTCAAGATCATGTGAAATGGCATTGGAAACATAAAATATTTACACACACAGATACATACACAATATATAATATTATATATTATATATATATAATATATATATATTATATATATATATATATATATATATATTATATATATGATATAATAATATATCATATATATATATATATATATATATATATATATATCTATATATGATATATATATAGTATATATATATAATTTTATATAAGTATATATCTAGTATATCTATATATATATCTGATATAATATTTCTATATATATATATATATATATAAGATATATATAGTATAGTATATATATATATATATATATATAGTTATATAATATATATATATATTATATATATATATATAGTATAGTATTATATAGTTTATATATATATATAGTCTATATATATATATATATATTATTATATATACTATAGATATAGTAATATATATTCTATATATAATATTATTATATATAAAATAAAATATTATATTATATTTATATATCATATATATTAATAATAAGTATATATATATATAATATATAATATATATATATGCTATTATAATTTATATATATAATATTATATATATATATATATAATAAATATATATCTATATATATATAGAATATATATATATATATATATAATATATATATATATATATATATATCATATATATATTATATAGATATATAATAGATATATATATATATATATATATATATATATATTATATATAATATATATATATATATAGTATATATATATATATATATATATATATATATAATTATTTATATACTATATATTTATATATATATATATTTATATATATATAATATTATAATCTATATATCTATATAAATTATATATATATAATATATATATATATATATATATGAGAGACATAATTAATTCGCTAGTGAGGACAAATTTATTTTTCAGAGAGTACAATCGTATCAATCACACCAATCTGAAAGGTAAATTTTTCGTGTCAGATTATGTATATATATATATATATATATATAGATATATATATATATATATATATATATATATATATATATACTATATATATATATATATGTGTGTGTGTGTGTGTGTGTGTGTGTATATGATAACTAATAATCCTTGCTGAAATTTCACCTGAAACGTCTCAAACTCGTATATGGTCCTGGTTGTCCCATTCATAGGTCCTTCAGGAGAACGCTCAAAATAGAGTCTGAATCCGCTGCAGCCTCTAAATAATATTAATGATTATTCAATGAATTTTGACGAGTATCGAAGGGAGGTCAACCGTTCATATTTCCTAACAGTATATTAACAAGCTATGCCTAAAAGTTCCTAATCTAGATTTATATTCCAACGCTCTGTTCTTAAAAAACAAAATGAATATTCTTCGTTATCAAAAAAAACTTAATCTAGTTGTGTAATATAGAACTTGAACTTTCACATTCCCTAAGACATTCCATTTTGAGTCTTTACTTCAAGTGGCAAAGAAACAATTGCGGCAGTGAAGAAAATCGCTTAAACGTTCATCAAGCAGTCAAAGTGAATAAAAGACTATCAAATGTTTTTTTGTTTTTTTTACTGGGAATGAACCATTGTTAAAAAGATTAGCGTTACCAAACTGTCATTCGACGAAGGGAAACTGTAAAACATAGGAATGATGAAATCCCGTGAGGAAGATTTTAATCATATTGATTCGCTTATTCGATCCATAGTATACCGAATATTCGTTAATGAATTGACACAATGTTTCGTGGTTTGGCGAAGAATAATAGGTGATACCCTTGAAACATATAATAAAACAAAAGAAGGTACTTCTGGAGATGGAATTAGACGGTTTCTATCTAAAACCAAAGAAAAGGGTGAAAAACAGATTAGATGTGGCTCCACTCGGAGTGGAACTCTCATGTCCACAGCTTCTGATGAGGCTATATCAAATACAATGTTCGTTAGATTTAAGTGCAAATTCTGAGTCTTCATCCACCATGAAGTATTCGCAAACAATACTCTGAAGACCACTGTCTCAGTTGGTGCGATATTAGAAAAATCTCAAATATGACTTACTAAAATAAAGTTTCATTTACCAAATCTAACTTCGTTTGGTATGTTAATTAATATGAGAATTTCTGGTGTTAACATTTCATGAAGATATGATCTGACAACTTTGTGAACTATTTTACGTGGGAAAGGACTACAACGACCGTCACGTTACAAATACCTCTAATTTCCTGAATAAATTGACAAAACTACGCGTAACCATGATTATACTTATAAGTATGGAATAATAATAAGTAACGTCCAGTTGTATATCTATATCTATATCTATATCTATATCTATATCTATATCTATATCTATATCTATATAAATACATTATACATATACATTATATATATATATATGATATATATATAATATATATATATATATATACATATGTATATTTGGTAATGCTGACATGTTTCAAACTGGTGTGTCAGATTGATAAAAAATTACTTTATAAAAGATTAGACGTGTCCTCACTATCGAATTAACGATTGATTCTCGCCTAAAAATAGAATTTTTAGGTATGAATTTTACACGCATGCATTGTGATCTTGAATTCATTTCATCTGCCTTTGGCAGCACACAGTTTGTCAGCAGAAACCATTGGTCATGCCACGAAATTCCCGAGCACACGGTGAGAAGCGTTAGGGTAAGTTTATTATTCACAGAGTCGTCATACTTCTTAAATATGGATCAGGTTCACCAACAATATCATAGTTATTCTAAAACACGGCTGTGGTCACATTTACAAACCCAACTTCAATAACAAGGCCAATG
>NC_087213.1:33248660-33273660 GCF_015104395.2 Macrobrachium nipponense
TTAAAAGGTAGCAATGGATCGTGCGTCTAAGGCACTGGCAACATCCAACATCCATTTCCTCTCACTCCAACAATAACACCGATACATCCCCACCCCCCCCCGCGGCTCTCTCTCTCTCTCTCTCTCTCTCTCTCTCTCTCTCTCTCTCCAACAACACTTCCTCCCCCTCTCTCCATTACCTAAGGCCATTAAATCAGACTAGTGAACTAAAAAAATACATTTATTTAAGAGCAAAGTATTAGCTAAATAAACTCAGGTTATCAACAAAAAGATTAAATGAAAGCTTGAACTCAGATAACCCACTCCATATTTCTACTACAATAATCAACATTATCTTAGTCATGAAACTGGAAAAGTCACAACAGTCCAGTACACCATGGAACATTAGTCAAGTTCCCATTTCAATTAAGTCACCATATTCAGTACCCCTTTCTCAGATCAGTTCCCCTTTCTCTGAACCGCCTGTTAGAAGACAGGAGAACACCTCGATAAGCACAAGATTATACATTAATAATATTATGTCGCTGTCTTCAAATTTCTTTGTTTTCCAAGATTTCACGTTATGTTGAATTATTTTAATTCTTCGCAGAGTTGAGTCCATTTGAGTTACAATGGTCTAATAATTGTGTTCTTTTTCTTTTATTTTTCCGTTTTCTGGTATTCTTGGCTACTGGCGTAGTATTTTTTGATGCTGAAGTTGATCCCTGTGGATTTCGTAAAATAGGTGAACTGGAGAAATCCGAGAAGCTTAGTAGTGAGGCTTGTATTTCTTCTGTTAATTGATGCTGCGTTTCTTGTAGATTACTTTTATGTGTCCTGAGGGATGGATTGGTGAGTTCGTGTCTGAATTGGGCTCATTTCCGGGTATAAAGTCTTCACCTGATGAGGAGTCGTCTTCTGAGCTCTCTGCTGTGTTTTCTTCATATTGTGTGCAGTCTTGCATATCCTGTTGTGTATCCTGAGTTGCTTGTAAATCTTCTGCTTTGTTCGTACGGTTTTCTTGTCTTTTGTTCCTTTTCATGGTGCTTGCTATCATGTTTACTGTTTCTTCAGTGAAGTGTATTGTGGGTAAATTGTTATCTGCTGATATGTTGTTTATTACTGAGGGGTAGAATCCTTCTTGGCGCAGCCCCAGTTTTATTGTTAAATTTGATATAATCGTGATTCTTGTCTCTTCTTGTATTCTACTTATATTATTCTGGATGTTATTTCCATTAGCCTGCAATTTTCCGTAATGGAGGCTGTAACTTTGGCGTAACTTGTACCGTTGTTTGTAGTGGATGTTATATATCTGTTTGCTTTGATTCCTTGAATTTTCCTTTTTATTAGGGCCTTCCTCACTGGGCATTTCGCTGCTAAAGTTCTATGTTGTTGATTGCAGTCAACACATTTTTTTGTATTTTCTTTACATTCTCTATATGTATGTTCATGTGATGAACATTCAGAGCATATTTTATAGTTTTTATCTTTGGGGCATTCCTTGTACAGATGCTCATAAAAGTAACATCTGTAGCAAAATGACAAATTTACAAATATAACCTCTTCAATATGTTGACTTGGCTCTCTTTGCCATCTTCGGTGTTTCAAACTTTATTTCCATGACGTGGGAATTGTTTTGGATTTTTATCACCTCATCCACTGCGGCCCATTCGTTTTTCCTCTCAATGCTGTCTTTAAGGTCGTTTTCTCCGTATTCTGCCGTTGTATCGTCTAGGTATTTTGCTACTATAGTTTTCATGGAATTATATTCTGGGGGGTCTATTACTTCAAACTCTTCATTTAGAAAAATTTTCCTGTTCTCTGAATTAAGAATCTTTTCTGAATCATCATCGTGAACATTGACAAAGAATACTGTGTTGGCGTGGATTACTCTTTGGACTCTAGCCATATCTTGAGCCGTCTACTTGGCTCGTCGTGCGGTTTGGGACTATTGTCTTGTATCTTAATCTTCATTTTGAAACATGGTATTTACTTCTTGAAGTTTGCCACAAAGAAGGGTGACACATAAACCTAGCTATGCCGGCACTGAAAGAGAGGCCAGAACGATGCCGATGACCTAGAATCGAGGAAAGATTTTGAAAAACCTCACGGGCTACTTTCCTCGGGTACTAGGCAGTCATGAGAACACGTCTTACCCCTGCGGGTGCTGGAGGCAGACTGGCGTTCCGCTGCGGTTCTTATAAATCATAGGACGTTCCCGTTGCGGTTCTTATAAATCGACGGACGTTCCCGTTGCGGTTCTTATAAATCGTCGAACGTTCCCGTTGCGGTTCTTATAAATCGTCGAACGTTCCCGTTGCGGTTCTTATAAATCATCGGACGTTCCCGTTTGCGGTTCTTATAATTCGTTAGAACGTTTCCGTTGGCGATTTTATAAATCGGGGTACGTTTCCCGTTGCGGGTTTTAATGATTTCGTCGGAACGTTCCTGTTGCGATTTTCTTAATAAATCGTCGGACGTTTTTCCGTTGCGGTTCTTAATATTTGTAGGACGTTCCCGTTGCGAATTCTTATAAATCGTCGGAGTTTCCCCCCTTGCGATTCTTATAAACTCGTAGGACGTTCCCGTTGCGCTTCTTTATAAATCGTTCGGACGTTCCCGTTGCGGCTTTTAAATGTCGGGACGTTCCCTGTTGCGATTCTTATAAATCATCGGAACCGGGTTCCCGTTGACGTTTTAAACTAGTCGTCGGACGTTTCCCGTTGCGAAAATTCTTATTACTTCGTCGGACGTTTCCGTTGCGATTCTTAAAAATGTCGGACCGTTCCGTTGCCCTTGATAAATTATTAAAATCGTCGGACGTTTCCGGTTGCGATTCTTATAAATTCGTCGGACGTTCCTGTAGCGATTCTTTATTATTGCGTTCGGACGTTTCCGTTGCGGTCTTACAAAAAATCGTCGGACGTTTCCGTTGCGAAAATTCTTATATTCGTCGGGACGTTTTCCCGTGGCGGTTTTTAAAAATTGTCGGAACGTTCACGTTGCGGTTCTTATAATCAGGACGTTCCCGTTGCGGTTATTATAAATTCGTAGGAACGTTTCCGTTGCGATTCTTATTAAATCGTCGGAAACGTTCCCGTTGAGGTTTTTATGATTCGCGGACGTTTCCTGTTGCCCGATTATATAAATTCGTCGGAGTTTCCGTTGCGGTTCTTATATTTCGAGGAAACGTTCCCGTCGGATCTTTATAAATCGTTCCCGGATTTCCCCCCTTTGAGATTCTTATAAACTCGTAGGACGTTCCCGGTTGCGGTTCTTATAAAATTCGCGGAAAAACTTCCCGTTGCGCTGGTCTTAAAACCGTCGGAGTTCCCGTTGCGGATTCTTAAAAAATAAAGTCATCGACGTTTCCCGTTGCGGTTTTTATTAAGTCGTCGGACGTTTCCGTTGCGAGTTCTTACAAATCGTCGGACGTTTCCGTTGGATTCTTAGAAATTCGTCGAGAAACGTTTCGTTGCGAGAATTAAACGTCGGACGTTTCCGTTGCGGATTCTTATAAAAAATCGTAGGACGTTCCCTATGTTAGCGGATTCTTAAATAAACCGTCGGACGTTTCCCGTTTTGCGTTATTAAAAATTCGTTCGGACAAATTCCGGTTTCGATTCTTATAATCGCGGACGTTTCCGTTGCAGGTTCTTAAAAATCGCGAGAAAACGTTCCCGTTGCGGATTTTCTTATAATCGTTCCGGACGTTCCCGTTGCGGATTCTATTAAAAATCGTTCGGACGTTCCCGTTGCGATCTTAAAAACTCGTTCGGAGTTCCCGTTGCGATTCTTATAAAATCGTAGGACGTTCCCGTTGCGGTTCTTAAAAACGTTCGGAACGTTCCCGTTGCGTTTCTTAAAAAATCGTCGGACGTTTCCCGTTTGCGATTTCTTACAAATAGTAGGAAACGTTTCCGTGCGATTCTTATAAATCGTAGGACGTTTCCCGTTGCTGGTTCTAAAAATTCGTTCAGGAAAAACGTTCGTTCGGTCCTTAAAAATCGTTTCGGACGTTCCCGTTGACGATTCTTTTAGCCAAATCGTCGGACGTTTCCGTTGCAGCTTATAAATTCGTTCGGACGTTTCCGTGCGGTTCTAAAAAATCGTCGGATAAACCGTTTTTTCTGTTTTTTTTTTTGCTTTTTTCTTCCCGTGTTGCGGATTCGTTACAAACCGTTCGGAAAACGTTCCGTTGCGGTCCTTAAAATCGTCGGAACGTTCCCCGTTGCGGATTCTTACAAAATCATCGGACGTTTCCGTTGCGGTTCTTAAAAAAATTCGTCGGAACGTTCCGTTGCGATTCTTACAAATCGTAAGGACGTTTCCGGTTGCGGACTTCTTACAAATCGTCGAAACGTTACCGGTTGCGGTTCTATAAATCGTTCGAACCCGTTTCCCGGTTGCGGTTTTATAAATTCATCGGACGTTCACGTTGCGGTTATTATAATTCGTTTAGGACGTTTCCGTTGCGATTCTTATAAATCGTCGGACGTTTCCCCGTTGCGGTTCTTATGATTTCGTAGGACGTTCCCTGTTGCGATTCTTAAAATCGCGGGAAACGTTTCCGTTGCGGTCTGGGATATTTCGTTAGGACCCGACCCGTTGACGATTCTTATAACTCGTAGGGACGTTCCCCGTTGCGATTCTTATCAAACTCGTTTAGGACGCTTCGTTGCGCTTCTTTAAATCGTTCGGCCCGTTAGTTGCGCTTCTTATAAAATCGGTCGGGACGTTCCTGTTCACGATTCTTATAAATCATCGGACGTTCCCGTTTGCGGTTTTATAAGTCGTTCGGACGTTTCCCGTTGCGATTCCTTAAATAAATTTCCGTGCGGACGTTTTCCGTTGCGATTCTTATAAATCGTCGGAACGTTTTCCTTGGCGATTCTTATAAATCGTCGACGTTCCCGTTGCGATTCTTATAAATCTGTCGGACGTTTCCTTGTAAAGCGGATTCTTAAAAATCGTCGGACGTTTCCCGTTGCGGATTTCTTATAAACGTCGGACGTTCCCGTTTGCGATTCTTATAAATCGTCGGACGTTTCGTTGCGGGTTCTTAAAAATCCGTCGGACGTCGTTGCGATTTCTTATAAATAGGTCGGACGTTTCCGTTTGCGGTCTTATAAATCGTCGGACGTTCCCGTTGCGATTCTTATAAATCGTCGGACGTTCCCGTTGCGTTCTTATAAAAATTCGTCCGGACGTTCCCGTTGCGATTCTTTAAAAAATCGTCGGACGTTCCCGTGCGTTTCTAAAAATCGTTCGGCCCGTTTTCCGTGCGGAGTTCTTAACTTAAATCGTCGGACGTTTCCCGTTGCGATTTCTTATAAATCGTCGGGACGTTTCCCGTTGCGGATTCTTATAATCGTCGGACGTTCCCGCCCTTGCGGTTTTCTATAAAAATCAAAAAGTCGGACGTTCCCGTTGCGATTCTTACAAATCGTCGGACGTTTCCGTTGCGGTTCTTATAAATCGTCGGACGTTTCCGTTGCGGTTCTTAAAAATCGTCGGACGTTTCCGTTGCGATTCTTACAAATCGTCGGACGTTTCCGTTGCGGTTCTTATAAATCGTCGGACGTTCCCGTTGCGATTCTTACAAATCGTCGGACGTTTCCGTTGCGGTTCTTAAAAATCGTCGGACGTTCCCGTTGCGATTCTTACAATTTCGTTCCGGACATTTCCGTTGCGTTCTTTTAAAAATCGTCGGACGTTTCAGTTGCGATTCTTACAAATCGTCGGGACGTTTCGTTGGTTCTTTATAAATGTCGGAGTTTCCCGTTGCGGTTCTTATAAATCGTCGGACGTTTCCCTTGCGATTCTTGTAAATCGTCGGACGTTCCCCATGTGGTTCTTATAAATCGTCGGACGATCCCGTTGCGATTCTTATAAATCGTCGGACGTTTCCGTTGCGATTCTTTTAAATCGTCGGACGTTCCCGTTGCGATTCTTATAAATCATCGGACGTTCCCGTTGCGATTCTTATAAATCGTCGGACGTTTCCCTTGCGATTCTTATAAATCGTCGGATGTTTCGTTGCGATTCTTACAAATCGTCGGACGTTTCCGTTGCGGTTCTTATAAATCGTCGGACGATCCCGTTGCGATTCTTATAAATCGTCGGACGTTTCCGTTGCGATTCTTACAAATCGTCGGACGTTTCCGTTGCGATTCTTATAAATCGTCGGACGTTTCCGTTGCGGTTCTTATAAATCGTCGGACGTTTCCGTTGCGATTCTTACAAATCGTCGGACGTTTCCGTTGCGATTCTTACAAATCGTCGGACGTTTCCGTTGCGGTTCTTATAAATCGTCGGACGATCCCGTTGCGATTCTTATAAATCGTCGGACGTTCCCGTTGCGATTCTTATAAATCGTCGGACGTTCCCGTTGCGATTCTTATAAATCGTCGGACGTTCCCGTTGCGATTCTTATAAATCGTCGGACGTTCCCCTTGTGGTTCTTATAAATCGTCGGACGATCCCGTTGCGATTCTTTTAAATCGTCGGACGTTCCCGTTGCGATTCTTATAAATCGTCGGACGTTCCCGTTGCGATTCTTATAAATCGTCGGACGTTCCTGTTGCGATTCTTATAAATCGTCGGACGTTCCCGTTGCGATTCTTATAAATCGTCGGACGTTCCCGTTGCGATTCTTATAAATCGTAGGACGTTCCCGTTGCGGTTCTTATAATTCGTAGGACGTTCCCGTTGCGATTCTTATAAATCGTCGGACGTTCCCGTTGCGATTCTTATGACCTCTGACCTCGGAAGGCCACGTTGAACGACAATTTGACCTGTTTTACCTGGCCAGCATGTAAGGTTGCCCAGGGAAAGCAATGGGAGTTTCCACATTTCTCTTAAGAATTTGAAACATTAGGGTTTAAATGCATTGAAGTTAATGCTTGACTTAAGGTAACTGATAAAACTTCCAGCTAGAAGATGGTTTGCTTGATTAGATAAGAAAAATAAAACACTTAAAACTGTCTTTGAAAAAATATATATTGTCATTTTATCTTTTTCTCACTTGATCATAGTCACCCGTTAGGCTTGATTTCTCTCTCTCTCTCTCTCTCTCTCTCTCTCTCTCTCTCTCTCTCTCTCTCTCTCTCTCTCTCTCTCTCCCAAAGAAAAACAAGTAACTGGAATTCTAAAAAGAATTCATTATTAAAAATAAAATAGCAGACTCTGTGTGCAAATAATTATTCAGAATATTATCGTATTGCAATTGCTGCTGCATAACAGGCAACCAGAATCCGAGAAAGAAAGAAAGAAAGAAAGAAAGTAAGAGAGAAAGAATAAAAGGAGGTAAGAACAGAAGATGTAAAAATAGGACGCAAGACCGACAGAAAGAGACAATTGAAATGAGAATGTTTCATAGTTAACAGATAAACTTGTGTTACGACAAACCGCTTTCAAAAGCTTTCTTAACATTATTAAGAATCAAGAATAATAACTGGTCAAGGTTACGCGACTACAAAGGCGTCGCTTTGCCAAAGAAAGTGGAATGCTCAATCATATTGTTCCTGAGTTTGTCTAGATCGGTTGCAATGACGTCACGATCTTCACTTGCGCAGCGCGGTGCCTTCTTGTGGATTTGGGGGTTGATAAGGAGACCTTGGGTTCTCAGTGAGGTGCGACCTCGAGGACAGGCGTTTACTTATTATGCCGTGTAAGTTTAGCTTGCCAAGAACTGAAGCGAATATTAAATTTAGGCCAAGTTCTGGGACCTATGAGGTCATTGAGGAAATTGACAGTTTAAAAGGTTTGAAAGGTTTAACAGGAGGAAAACCTCAAAGCAGTTGCATTATGAATCAAGTGTTAGGAGAGGGTGGAAAGTAAGATGGGAGAAAGAATACGAACGGAGGTACAGTAAAAGGGAAGAAAGGGGTTGCAGCTAGGGGCCGAAGGCACGCTGCAAAGATCCTTAAGTAATGCCTACAGTGCACCGCATGAGGTGCACTGATGGTACTACCTCTCCTTACGGGGTAGTCTGCCTAGAGCATTCCCGATGGAGTGTTGGTTGCAGATTCCAGAGTAACAGTAATATGTATATCAGTGTCAATAAGCAAAATGATAATTACTTTCATGAAATAAGGAATCTTCTTCATGAATCTTCTTCATGTTTTGGATGCTATGGATGACATCACTTTGTTTTTATAACTATTGATAGTTTCCACCGTATTGGTTGCAATCATCACCGAGACAGTCAAATCAGTCACATCTCAGAGAAAAATATATATTTATTTATTTATTTATTCTTACTGAGAACAACCAAATTTTAAACGTCCATTGAAGACGTCCCTCATGATCGTCCGAAGAACAACCCAAAACCTTACTCAGCGAATTGAAACTACAGTAGATTCACATCACCCGTGCATCTGATGTCTAGGCCCGTCCCTTACGGCGCTCCTAATTGGCTGTTGATAAGCCAATCACAGGGCTGGAAACTCTCAGTCCCTCGAGGGAGTTCACATAGGTCAGGATGTATGTTTCATCTCTCCTGAGGGTTCTTATAATTCGTCGGACGTTCCCGTTGCGATTCTTATAAATCGTCGGACGTTCCCCTTGCGATTCTTATAAATAGTCGGACGTTCCCCTTGCGATTCTTATAACTCGTAGGACGTTCCCGTTGCGGTTCTTATAAATCGTCGGACGTTCCCGTTGCGATTCTTATAAATCGTCGGACGTTCCCCTTGCGATTCTTATAACTCGTAGGACGTTCCCGTTGCGCTTCTTATAAATCGTCGGACGTTCCCGTTGCGATTCTTATAAATCGTCGGACGTTCCTGTTGCGACTTCTTTTATAAACTCGTTAGGACGTTCCCGTTGCGATTCTTATAAATCGTCGGACGTTCCTGTTGTGATTTTTATAAATCGTCAGACGTTCCCATGGCGATTCTTATAAATCGTCGGACGTTCCCGTTGCGGTTCTTATAAATCGTAGGACGTTCCCATTGCGGTTCTTATAAATCGTAGGACGTTCCCATTGCGGTGCTTATAATTCGTCGGACGTTCCCATTGCGATTCTTATTATTCGTAGGACGTTCCCATTGCGGTTCTTATAAATCGTAGGATGTTCCCGTTGTGATGCTTATTATTGGTAGGACGTTCCCGTTGCGGTTCTTATAAATCGTCGGACATTCCCATTGCGGTTCTTATAAATCGTAGGACGTTCCCATTGCAGTTCTTATAATTCGTCGGACGTTCCCATTGCGATTCTTATTATTTGTAGGACGTTCCCATTGCGGTTCTTATAAATCGTAGGACGTTCCCGTTGTGATTCTTATTATTCGTAGGACGTTCCCGTTGCGGTTCTTATAAATCGTAGGACGTTCCCATTGCGGTTCTTATAAATCGTAGGACGTTCCCATTGCGGTTCTTATAAATCGTAGGACGTTCCCGTTGCGATTCTTATAATTCGTAGGACCTTCCCGTTGTGGTTCTTATAAATCGTAGGACGTTCCCGTTTTTTTTTCTTTTTTTTTCAGCTGATAGGTAAGAGGGCGAAAGAAGAGTGAGGGCAGTTAGCTAGCTAACTGTGGTAGGGAATAGTTTGGAAAGTTAAGTATTAGTAAGAGTATTGTAAAGTGTGGTTTATCCACAATTTTATTTGGGTAAGGGTACAATTTTCTTACTAATCTTAACATAATACATTAATGATTATACATTACATTGACAGGGTGAATTGTACAGATTACATATTTTGAATTTTATTGCATAATATAATCATATTTAATAAAGTTCCAATTTTCTAACTCAAAACTTAATTCTAATTATCATAAAGATTTTGCATTATATCTACATAGTAAATTCTACAAATTACTTTTTCACAAGACACTTCTTAATAGTATAATGGTCGAGGTTCATTGCGATGAATATATGAAGATACTCCTCTCCACCATCTGTGGTCTGTGTTGTTTGGGTCAAGGTTTCTCTCTTCTGCTTCTGATTCTTCTGCTAGTTCACTATTGTACTGAACTAGTTTCCTCCATATATTAGTTGCCAGTCTGTATAATCTCTGATTAATTGGTTCTACTTTGTATTTTTTATGTATTTGTTCTATATTCAGATCGTCATCTTCTAGATTGTTTTTCACTGCAGACCTTAGTATCTTATTTTGGAATTTTTGTAATGCACTTATATTGGAAGTCGATGCTAAGCACGTGGGTATTGGTGGATATTCCATTATTGTAGAAATGGATTTTGATATATGTGTTCATATTCCTAAACCTTTTCAGCTTTGTATTTTGTGTTCTTGCTATCCTTAGCCTTTCTCTCACATGTCTTGATATTCCTCTTTGTCCGAATTGCATTCCTAGTATTCTTGTACTTTTAGTAAAATTCATTGGTTGTTGGTCGAACGTTATTTGTGCAGGTTTGTATGCAGATACCAAAATCAGTTGGAATTTGGATTTATTTGTCTTTATCTTCCACTTCTTTTCAAATTGATTTACTCTTTCAATTTGGTTCATTGTTTTTTGTGCTACTTGTCCTTTCAAAGTTGGGTCCCTTCTCCTTGTACGTTTTTCTGGGTGTATAACTATTTGAATTATATCATCTGCAAAGTAGACATCAGTACAGTACTCTGGTGGTGGAGTCACATCTGATGTATATAATATGAATAATGTTGGACTGAGTACAGATCCTTGTGGGACTCCACTTAGTAACGGGAATGGATTCCCTATGTAATTTTGTGACTTGATTGCTGCTGTTCGATCTTTGATGAAGTTGCATAGTATTTTCTCAAAAATTCCTGGAAGGTTAAGATGTAATATTTTGTATTGAAGACCTTGTATCCAAACTTTGTCAAATGTCTTGGTTATATCTCTAAATACTGGTTACATAGGTATCGTCTTCTTTGTGACAGTGCAATGCTCTCATATATTGTTGCTATTGCAATCTGGGTTCCTCTTCCTTTCCTAAATCCATATTGATTTTTATTGTGTCGCTGATTACCTTCTAGGAACAACACTAGTCTGTTGTTAATTATTTTTTCAAATATTTTGCCAGGTATTTCTAGTAATGATATTGGTCTAAAATTCTCTACCTGGCACGTATCTTTTCCTGGTTTGGGTATCAAAATAATTATTGCATTCTTGAATCACTGGGTATATATCCATTGAGAGCACCCAATTGTATAAAATTCTCTATTTTTATTATTATTTTGATTTCCCATAATTCTATTTTCCTTGTTAGAGGGCAGTCTTCATTGAGTCTGTTAATGTCAGCTGCATGATGCGGATTCGTTCTGTGACTATGTTGTTCAATGAATTCATTGACTATTGTCTCATGTTGGTTGTCGAAATTTTGGTTATCCTCCTGTGTTATCTGGAATATTTCCTGCCAGTAGGCCTTGTGCAGTACTTCTTTCTCTAGGTCATCATATATTTTCTCATTCCTATGCTTTATGTATGGCGATGTATTAGTTTTGCTTCCCATCAGTCTTGCAACGGAGTTCCAGAAATGTTTTGGGTTATTGTACTGTATTTGTGTATTTTTTATTAAGTCTTCCCAATTTTGATGATATAATCTTGAGTTTTTTTGTATTAACTGTTCTTGTAATGATACATATGCTCTCATTAATGTGTTGTTCCAACCTGTTATAAGTACTGTGTTTTGGATGTTGTTGTAGTGCCATTGTATCAATTTTAACTTATCACTACTAATAGGGTGTGGAAGTGTTGTGAATTTAGTTATGGGTATATGATTTTTTATAGCTTCCTCTATATTTTTATACCACTCTTCAAGTTCTTCGTCAACTATTTCTTTTGTTATTTCTATTTCATTTGAATTTTTTGTTGGTTGTCTACTCATTTTTCCTTCTATTTCATTTTTGAAGCCTTCCCAGCTTGCTCTTTTTATATTGAGGTAAATTTTGTTATTTCCTAATATTATATCTGGCTTTCCTTTTCTGTTATTTGCTACGAAAGTATCAAAATCAGGTCCTAAGTGTATGATATACTTTTTATTTATTAATCTGACAATTTCTTTACCGGTGTAATTAGATTGTCTATATCCAAATAGTTGGTGTCTAGCATTTAAATCTGCAATGAGATAGGTAGGGTCCCTCCTGTTCATTAACTTCATTACATCTGGTAGAGGGAAATAATGTCTTCTTGGTGGCTTGTAAGCTGTAGCGATCACTATTGGTCCTTTGTTAGTATGAATTTGGACTGCTAAAAAGTTGTCTTGGAAATCGTCTATTATTTTGTGTCTAATATTATTCTTGATTGCTTTTGCTATTCCTGCAAAGGGTTCATCAGCAAAGTTTTGCGTATATGTATTATATCCAAACATTTTTATAGTTTCATTTCGTTTCATACCATGCTCACTGATTAACCCTTTCTGACAGAAGCCCACCCTAACACCGTGCATATCTTTGTAATAACTCGATATAGCGTCCCCAAAATTGATCCAATCCATAGTCTGTTTCCTCTACTTGACGTGTATAAATTAAAGAAAATCTTTTCCCCCTCTAATCAATCCACAATGTGGCCCCGAAAATAATATTCAAAACTACGCCAAGAACTCGGCTTGTTTCTAGCGAGATCGCCTCATTTCGCCCGCGAGTTTCCCAGGTGAAAGTCGCCTCTCGCTACTTCTAACTGGCTTCATTTCCTCACGTGTTTGTAACACTGTCACCAAGTCGCCCTACATCCCTAAATTTGACTAAGAAGTAATTAGTGCTCTTCCTACAGATCCGATATATAATTTTTCTGTCTCTGACGAACAATATTTTCACTGCAATCCATATTTCTAAAAAGAATTAAAAAAAATCAGTCGGCATACGATAAGGTAGCTGCGTTCAATCTCGTGATGAAATCGAAAACATTTCCTCTCCGTACATCAGAATGATACCGGTTAATAAATTACCAATAAATCATTTCTAATTTTCCAGAAATAAATCCTTTATCATGGCTCATATATATATAATATATAACATATATATATATATATATATATATATATATATATATTATAATATATATATAGTAATGTTATTTCAATGTAAAACGAAAATGCAGAAAACTGCAAGTTTAGTGAGAGAACCAAAAAATATAAATTTGAAACAATCCCAATGATATGGCAACATTATCATACAGGGGATTGTAATGGTCCAGGTATATTTTTACAACCTCTCTTTACCTTCCATATACCCATCACTCCTACCCCACTGACCCAGCCAAGCTTTCGTTAGTAAATATGGGAGACAGAGAGAGGTATAGATGTACGTACATCTGTGGAGTTTATGCACGCAAACATGCAAAGACGCTCCCGCGCGCGTGCACACGTATGATTTCATACTCACATCTTTCCTTTTACTATGTAAAAACTATTACGTATATAACTTAATTTATAATAAGTACTCAATTACACAAGTTTCATGTAATTTGTAAGTATAATATGTCTGTACACACGTTATCAATGAAATATATTCAGCTATGCATGACAAGTGCCAATTTTTCATAGCCATTTTGACCGATGTAACCCTTTTCATTGTGTACACTTTTGCACTACATGTCGGATAAGCAGGAGTACACACATGATGCAGACGCACATACATACATACACCATATAAACAAACGTACATACACACACACACACGCATATATATATATAATATATTTATATATTCATATATATATATATATTAACAATATAGAGATATATATATATATATATATATAATATATATATATATATATGGCAAAATGAATAGGGTTACATCGGTCAAAATGGCTATGAACAATTGGCACTTGTCATGCATAGCTAAATGTATTTCATTGATAACGTGTGTACAGACATATTATACTTACAAATTACGTGAAACTTATGTAATTAAGTACTTATTATAAATTAAGTTATATACGTAATAGTTTTTACATAGTAAAAGGAAAGATGTGAGTATGAAATCCATGGACCCATGGGTAATTGTCTCAGGCCTATCTTCAACACGTAGTAGAGAATTCCATAAGTATTACGAGGGGGGGACAGTCTGACCATATTAGGGTCAGTGTTTTATATATATATATATACTATATATATATATATTATATATATATATATATAGGGGTAATATATATATGTGTGGTGTGTGTGTGTGTGTGTGTGTGTGTGTGTTTTGTGTGTGTGTGTGTATCAGCCTTTTCTAAAGACGCTTCCGTCAAAAAACGTTTTTGCGTACATCATCTGAAATATTGGAATATCTTGTCATTTTCTCTTCAGACAAAGACATCGACTGCCGTGATGAAAATTACGATTTTTATAATAACGAAGTTATGGATAAGGTGAGCAACGTCTCATCCCATTCCTATTGCTTGACGAAAATGAAAGTGTCATCCAGTGACGAGATGCACACTCCATCCAATTATTCTAATTCATGGCCGACTAGATGGCACGAATTTCATTTTATTTTCGTAATGTATAAAAGATATAACCGAAAGAAACGTATACAACATAAAACGTCACTATAAGGTCTGGAAGTAATATTATATATATTGTGTGTGTGTGTGTGTGTGTATAAAGGTATAAGCCACGAAGGAAAGTGAAACACTTGGGTAGCTTATACTTTTATTTGTTGCATTTATCACGTTCCAAACTATTATATATAATATATATATAGTATATAATCTAATAATATATATATATATATATATATATATTATATATGTTATAGACTATATATATTATATATTACTATATTTAAATATATATATATATATAGATATATATATATATATATATATATATATATATATATATATATATATATATCATATACATATTTATATATATATATATATATATATTTATTAATATATGTGTGTGTATGCATATATGTATATATTTATATATGTGTGTGTGTATACTCTTGCGTGTTTAGGTCTGTGAGTGAACGTTTGTGGGTGTGTAGGTATCTTTAGGCAAAGAGACTGGGCGAAATGGAATGCATTCCGCAATATATTAGAAAAATTTTCAGCTATTCATTTTGATGAGTGGGTAATAAATTATAGCAGTATTCCTTCCAGACCGTTTTATGTTGTATATGCTTCTTTCGGTTATGGTTTTTACAAATTACGAAAATAAAATGAAATTCGTGCCATCTAGTCGGCAATGAATTAGAATAATTGGATGGAGTGTGCATCTCGTCGCTGGATGACACTTTCATTTTCGTCAAGCAATAGGAATGGGATTGCACACCTTATCCATAACTTCGTTATCATAAAAATCGTAATTTTCATCACGGCAGTCGATGTCTTTGTCTGAAGAGCAAATGACAAGATATTCCAAAATTTCAGAGGATGTGCGCAAAAGCTCTCGAGGAACTGGAACTATTTATTAGTATGTTTCTTCATTTCGTTATTTTCAAAATAGATTATTAACCAGTATATATATATATATATATATATATATATATATATATATATATATATATATGTAAAATATAATAAATAATATATATAACATCTTAATAGAATATGCAATATATATATATATATTATCATTATATATATTATATATATATATATATATAATATATATATATATATACACACACACACACACACACACACAATGGTTAATAATCTGTGCTGAACACAGCGAAAACCAAGAAACATGCAAATAAATACTTCACCAAGAGTCTGAAGGACTCAAGACTACTGGGAAATTTCAGCAGGAGTCTAGGGAATAGTGACTCAGCTTAGGAATGGGAACTCCTAGTGGTCAAAAAACATTAACCTTTATAATTCCATCTGTAATTTGGGTGCGCCTGTCTTCACGTAGTCTTGAGTACCCAAGACTCTACGCGGCTATCGATAATTATAGTTTATAACCCATGAACTATTTATTTGAATGTTTCTTCATTTCGTTATGTTCAACACAAATTATTAACCATTATACAAATAATGTGTGTGTGTGTGTGTGCGCGCGCGTGTGGGTATGTACGTATCTTTAGGCATAAGGACAGGATTGGATACCTTTTATGCTGGATACACAAAGTCAAGGTCACTGCCGAAACGATCCCCACCCATATGCTTCAATCAATAAGAACAAGTAACAGAATGTAAACTAATGTAATAATAGTTACAACGCGTAAAAAATATTTATATATAATATAGCGTACATAATTAACTACCCCCTAAGTAACAAATCATTGTAAATATGAGTACTACCTTTGTAATATGTTATACATTAAAAAGTCCTTCTGTAAATTCGCTTATACGAAATTTTTTATATTTCACCGTTCATTTCGTTATACGGAACTGAACTACACAAAAAATGCTCGACTTCCTGTTCGCCATTTTTTTATTACGGCCTTATCTGTGATAAACAGCAATGTGTCTCTTCTAACTGGGCTATGGTAGTAACTTCGTTTATTACAGAAGTACAGTTCCGACATAAACAATGCACCAATAATAGTTTCGGCTTACAAAACATCCAATTGCGGTTTAATTCAAAACTCAATCACATACAATAGGTAGCAATACATGGCTTGTATATATTGACATTATCTATATATATATATATATATATATATATATATATATATATATATATATATATATATATATATGTATATATATATATATATATATATATATATATACTATTATATATATACATATACACACATACACACACACACACACACATATATATATATATATATATATATATATATATATATATATATATATATATATATATATATATATATATATATATATGGATTTTTATAATCTAAATAATAATAATGATTTTAACATAACTAAGGCAAGACAGTCATATTTTGGGCTAAATTTATCCCAGTAGCAATGGTGTGAAATTCCTGGAAGCATGGAAGTACACGATTCTACTGTATGTTCAGCCTAAATGTAGGGATCGAGCTGTCGTCACTTATTGTTTTCATAAATTCGAAAACGGACAGCAGAAAGGGTTTCATCTACAGCGAGCATATTCACTTTTAGACATAACACAAGTTGTTTACAAAATGCGGTGATCTTATAAGCCTATAATCGCTCTCCATAATCGGCCAACTGGATACGCTAATCCTCTCTGCTGTTCTGCTAGGTCAAGTAGGGAACAAACAATAAGTAACTGTAGTTTAATTTCGCTGTGTTTATGTATACTCCCTGAAATAATGAAAAAGAATAAGCATTCACATGACAATATACTTCACTGATACTTTCAGTAGAGGGGGCTTTATTCCATACGTACATACTTCTAAGGTATCCTCCACAAGAATATGTTTTCTATTTTATTGATATTTGTTTTGAAACCAAGCAAGGATTCATATTTCATTTACAGTCATTATCATCTACGTATATCATTGCAATATTATTTGCTCACTTCATGAATATTATTTATCTTAGATGTAATCCTATTATCTTATTCAATTTTATGTATTTATTTGTTTTACATATCAGAGCACAGAAAAAATATGTTTACAAAACGTTTGCTTAATTTGCTATAATGAATTTTCACAGAAAACTGAACTTTTATGACATAAAAATAATTATGAGCTTTTTCTGGGACGTTTTTATCTGTGACTTTATTACCTGGATTCGTTATAGTAAACTGAACTGAACTACACAAAAATTGCTTGACTTCCTGCTCCCCATCTTTGTTTATTGCCGGATCTGTGATAAACAGCAATTTGTCGTTTCTAACTTGCTATGGTAGTAACATCGTTTGTTACTGAAGCAGTTTAAGTTACCACAAGTGCAACAGACATTGTAGAATGAGGAGAGAAGCGTTATGCCATGTACGTATATGTATATGTATATATCAGTCATATCACATTACCGTGATTCATATACAAATATCGAACTACATATGTCCTTTAATATCTAATTCTCTCTACCTCGGAATTAATATATTTTCATATATGTTTAACCGAGGGGGAATTTTATTAAGCGATAATATGTATATATATTATATATATATAATATATATTATATACTTAATATTAAATTATTATATTACTAGAATTTTTAGATATAATAAATATATTACAACATAACTCCGAGCACTTCCTTCTGTGCCCTTGTTTACTGGTAGAATATGACACATGATGGTGTGTTTCAATAGTTTTATAGACAGCATAATTAATTGTGGCAATAAGTCTCTGAATGGTATGCATACCTACAGAGACTTACTGCCACAGCTACTTATGCTTTGTAACACATCATCTGTCCATATTCTACCGTGAACAAGGGCACAGAAGGAAGTGCTCGGAGTATGCGGTTGTAACTTTCAAATAGTGTTTCATGGACCTTTTATCTTCCTATATAAATATAAACATATATGTTGTTTTTAAATCGCAAAAATTAAAAGTGAGATGATTATATGCAGGACCCACTTAGGTAAGTGGATCCTGATTATATGAACAAAGTTATAGCCACGAAGGAAAACTGAAACACTGGAGATGCTAAGTATTTTCGTCTTATTACTAAGACATGGTAACCATGTATTGTAAGACGAAAGTACTTAGCATCTCCAGTGTTTCAGTTTTTCTTTCGTGAAGCTGTAACTGTTTATTCCAACACACTAATCACAACACACCAGCACATATATATATATATATATATATATATACTATATATATATATATATATATATCTATATATATATATATACAATATATAAAATATATATATATATAGAATATATTATATATATATATATAATTATAATATATAATTATATTATACACACATATATATATATATATATATATATATATATATATATATATATATATATATATATATTATATATATATATATATATAAACAACACACATATATATATAATTAAATAATATAAAAAAAAAAAAATTTATATATATATATATATATATTTATTTCACATAAAATGAGACATTGCATCGTAGAATGAATTTAAGTATTCTGTCTTATTTTAATTAATAATTCATTGTTGGTAACAGAACACTATATCTTGCTTATATGGTATGATTTTAAAAGAGCCCCAACTACTGAACAAGATCATAACGACGATATAACTTTATTACTGACCGGAGTTCGTTGAGGATATGGAATCGATGGTTATAAAATGTATTCTTGTTAATAAATCAGTTTTTAAATCACCCTATAACTACTGATTGTTCATTTTAAGATTGACTCTTCGTTTTTGCTTAATATTTAATTTTATACTTAAGTATTTTTGAAAACACACGAAAGCTCATGCTATAATTACATTTTCATTTATAGGCCTTCAATATACAGCTATGGAGGTTGAAATCACCAAAAATTCTTTACTATTTTACTATTGCGTATCACTATTGCCTTCTTAATAAAAATACTGTGACAAAAGCCGAGGGAAAAATGCCAGTGAGGCTTCTGTGCCCTGGACGGTGAAAGGCATGAAGAGGATTATTTTTCATTATTCAGAATTTTTAACAAAAGAGTGAATGTAGAAGTGTGAAAATATGAAAAAGTCAGATAAGCACGACAAGAAACTAGCATTACAAGAACTGATAAGACAGCACAAGAATAAAGCAGAAATGCACCACGTGACGCGATCTAACTGTGACCTTGGTTGTTGTTTTTAACAACAGGCCGACGCTGAACGTCAAAGACAGGAGGAGGAGCTAAGACGATGAGGAACTTACCTAGCCATCAGTGCTGCCAGCGTCGGCTATAAACTATCCATCCATGAAATGCTCGATGGATGCTTCTGTTTATTGCCTTGCCATTCATAAAATAACAGTTAATGTTGACTGAAATATTTACCATCACTGTAAGTCATAAATATTCTATGTACTTACGTAAAATTTATTACATTCGATTAACCAGAAAATATATTTTTCGACCTTTGAAATCAGAGGAAGAGAATAAGAAACGCAAAAAATTATTTTTGGTCCTATTTTATCACATCTAAAACGGTTGTAGTTGTTATTTTATTTTTAAGAAGTTTTAACATACGCTAGAAAAAATGTTCAGCTTTCCAATTATTGTATCACTTTAGTCATGATAAAAAATACAGGGGTAAAATTAGAAAGCATTTTGTGGGAACTTTCAATGTTTCTAACTCTTCAACTGTTCACCGATGGGTAAGGTACCAAGACCTGAATGTAAACAAGAGGTTCAACCCGTCCGGACCGGAGAGGGTTAAAATCAAAAGATCATATGAAATAGAACATCTTTGAAATAAATATTCCAAATACAGACAAGCCACACTTTTGGCCAAATAATAAGTATGCTTACCCATTCAACACAGTATTCACACACTTTTCTCAAAAGTACTTTTGCAGAAGCCATCTTGGCTCTGCCGCCTCTGTAATGATCTCTCACCGCGGTTACCTTACTATCTCGTTATGTAGGGAAAAAGCTTGTACACACAAACTCACACACATTGTTCATGCCCCAGTACTGCCTATAACCAGTTTCATAAGGCACCTCTGTATCAAGCGCTCATAGCGACAGGACGTGGCGCTGATCTGCTCAGGTAGCAACTTTGACATCAT
The DNA here is from genome assembly GCF_015104395.2 of Macrobrachium nipponense. Taxonomy (NCBI): domain Eukaryota; kingdom Metazoa; phylum Arthropoda; class Malacostraca; order Decapoda; family Palaemonidae; genus Macrobrachium; species Macrobrachium nipponense. The sequence goes on from NC_087213.1 coordinate 33,269,134, forward strand.
GCCACCCAACAAGATGCATCAGCATTTCCTAAGCTGAGATGTCTTGTCTCTTGGACCACTGTCTCCATGGGAAGTTAAACTGAAGACCACTACATTCTAGAAATGTCACAGCACATCATCTTACAACGGTGCCTTAAACATATTATCAATACATCCCTCTTTTTATATAACAGCTGCTCAGCCACCCCAGAAGCTAGCACCTGCCTAGCCATAGCTCACATAAAACAGCTTATACATATAAAACACATTGGCCAGCTCAAAAAACACCCAATATAAAAATAACTGCACGTCTTTGGCAGTACAATGTCTATCACCCATTATCTTGAACAGCCTGTATCCGGGCTATAATAACAGTTGACTGTAGAGACATTTTTTCATCTTGAATTTTCAATTCTCCCGTGTGTCTGCAACTGCAACTGCACAGACTCGTGAAACACGCTGTAGAAAGGCAAAACACCTTCCAGTGGAGAACAACTGACGACTTCCGTAGTCCAAAATCGCCGTAAAAACCCCGTAGACTCGTAGATTCTCTCACATGTCAGCAAACCTCTCTGTAGTAGTTGAAGGACGTCTTGCTGGCATGGGGGAACGATGTTTATGGTGTTTCAGTGTCAGTCATGTCATCAGTCAATTAAAGAAGAATTAACTCTAGACATACATCTGTCAAATAATGACCTCAAAAATTCTAAGAAATACTAACTGAAAGTTTTCCCAATCAATCACCACTAATATGACCACTGAACTAATTTCTAACTAAAACTTGTGAAGTAACTCCATAAGATCGCTAAATCATAAATCACTATTATAACCCCGTAAAGAAAATATTAAATTCTCCAATATAATTCCCCAATAATATAAAAACAAAGCTCACCAACATCGTATATACATTAGCACACACCACCCCAAAAACTCTACGGACTACTGTCATCACATTTTAAACTCACCATTACTCACAAGTAAAAAAAAAGATAATGAGCCCGAGAAAAAAAAAAAAAAAAAACGTAACAAGACCAGCCCCAAATTATCACCCAAATGTTCTCTCAAGCTCTGACATTTCAGTAACCCACAAAATCAGTAATGGCCCTTTAACTGTCTAACAGCCAAAACCCTTTCACTGCTTATATAATTAACCTCCATGAAATAAAATGCCAAACACCCTTCTATCTAACTCACATACCCCGACAAATTATATCTCCTGTCTAAAATAGAAATGCTATGTAAGCTTAACCCCAATTATGACATATCTCATAGGAAAAGAAAAAAAAGAAAAAAAATAATAACAACAATAATAAGTGAACTTTTTTCCTCATTACAGAATGCACATAATATATATAATATATATAATCCAACTTTTCCCTCATAAATGCAGTATGTATCATTATGGAATTTGCTATCGCAACAATGTCATCGATCGAAACGATCGGAAACAACCCCTTACAAAGTACATCAATCGGAACGACCGAAAACGACCCCTTACAAAGTACATCTCCGTGGAATGCCATAGTCAACATCTCCAAGAATAGTGCAAATCTCCGAGTAATCGACCGAAGGAAAAAATCAGCAACCAGACTCATCACAGCATTATCAGCAAAAATCCACCTGTGAACACCTCAGGTGCTCGAACTGCACTATAGATTTGTCTAGTCAGACTTGCAACCTGAGAAAACCATCACTCTCCAAATATTTTATACTAACCATTATTCTCCAAAACGCCCCAAAAATTCTATACTGACATTATATAACCACATTTCACAAACTTATCTCTAGGATATCAACAAGGGTGCCCAAAAATTGTCTTAAAAGACATAAATCCCCTTTGATATTACTCCAATTATATCAAACAAATTATCACCTATTCGGGATAAACCACAGAAAACCACAATTCCACAATGTATCGCCAAAATAACCACTGGTGAATATAAAAATACAACACCTTCATAAAACCACAATGCAGTGATGCCACTTTCCCCCATTGGTCACAACACTAAAGGAACCACAGAACCCCCCCTCTGGTTCATAAAACCACAGAAATTCAGCTCCAAAAATCATAACCACAAAAAAAAGTCACCACCAAAGATTAATGCCAACCACATATCACCATATTAATAATAATACCACCCAGGCAATAAAAATATTCCCTCCATTTCACCAATAACCACATATGGAATAAAAACCAAGTATCCACAAAATCGTTATATCTCCAAGCAGGGTATTCAAAAATGAAACTCTGTCCCCGAAAATTGCACTCAAAGCATCTAGCTGATACACTCGAAAATATTGCCACATATCTCCCTCACAAAGGTTTCCATTTGCACCAAAATAACTGCAAAAATAATTGAACTAAACATAGCTCTTACCACCATAGGCCTAAACTCTGGACTATCTCCAATAAAACAAAATATCACATGGCCAAAATATTATATCGCTAATTCTCCAGTAAAATAACCTTGAAAAGTCTCTCTAAGGAGCTCAATGTTACCTCCAAAAACAGTAAACTCTCTGTTTAGCATAACTGCTGAGAGGGGCAAAAACTTGGCAAAATAAATTGCCTGGGAAATTCTAAAAAAAATTCATCAATGTGCCATAACTCATTACAACCAAACCACAAATCCGAAGTGTCTAAACAAAGACTTCCCCATATTCACTTCGGCACAGGCCACCAGAAACTTAATCAAGTTTTCTATCTCTGGTATAGTTGCCACAACACAACAAGGGTATTGTGCAAGAGGCCAACAATTTCCGGAACACAAATATCCAGAAAAAAAATGTAGTGTCATTATGTATACATCCAAAAATGCAAAAATTCTCCCCTAAATCTCTCTGCAGCATCAAATGGCTGAAATTATAAACGCATTCCCGAACAATGATTCCAATTCACGAACTGAGATATTAAAAATCTACACAAACTGTTCTGAGAGAAAAATAAAGTCAAATTCCCCCATGATAAAAAAAAAAGACTTACGTCAGCGATGGCTAACGTCCAAAAGGGGAAAAGAAAAATCATTGTCACCGTTGACTATTCCCGTGACACCTGTAACATCTGTGACTCACGTAGACTTCAAGTAATTATCTCCTGAATCCATAAAAAAAGGAAAACTCTAGGGCTATCACAGAAAACAAAGAAACACCTGGGCAAAAGAAGGCCGGTAGGTATTCTCAATATGACTTTTACCATAGTCTTGAACTGGGCATTAACACAATATCCTCCGATAAAACACCATTTAATTTGTGGTCAGTACCTCCCATATTCAGAAACATCACCCCCCTTAGTATCATTACAAGCACCCATGTTAGTATCAGTATCACCAATATTAGTACTCGCCAGTATCACCAAATTCACCAAATTCACCAATATCACCACCCATGATATCATTGTCACATTCACCACAATTATTGCCACCGTGAACTCCAATAGAATCCCCGTAAATATCTCCCATAATAATTCTACGTAAATATCTCCCTTAAACAATTCCCCGTGATAATTCCTCGTAATAATTCTCCATTATATATCTCCGTAAAATATCTCCCGTATCACCAGTATAAGTTTTAATATTACTATTCACCCGTAACTCCAGTATCATCACCATTTGCATCACCATTTTAAAATATTCTCCATATCCCAAACACATCCCCCATTCTAAAATAATCTCTGTATCCCCAGTTATAATTACGTCCTCTACCATTGCATAAAGGCAAAAAGAAAACTTGCACCACATTCATATTCATTTTCTCTTTACTGAAAAGAAAGAACAAAAATCGTTCTAAAAGAAACCCTACGGAAATATCACATCATCTCTCAGTTGCTATCAGCTGATATGGCATTGAACTATGTCGTCAAGGCCAAACTCACCCCCATTACCACGGTAAAAAGGAAAAAAAGCTTCACCCTCCCTCTGGCACTACCCCCTGAATCACACTAGTCTCCCTTTTGCTGGCTATTCAAAATATACGCTGAGTGCGTATGCATGATAGAACGCTGTCTCCAAGAGCCAAAAAATGCAATCCAAGCACCCCAAGAACTGAGTTGCATGTATGAAAACCTTCAAATGCATACGTATGAATTAAAAAGAAGACGAATGCATCGCCTTTAAACATTTGCTAAGAAAAAACGCATCACGTTCTGCTCCAATGGGAAAAAATATGGTAATCTGAACTGCCTCTTTTAACTCCAAAAATGATTCACACACAAAGTTAGAAAAAAAAACACAAGGGCAAAAAACAATGTAAACACTCATGTCGTCAATGAAAGAACACAATATCGCCGACCTGTGTATGTAAAAACACGCTAATACACATACTCGCATGTGTAAGAACGACCCGATACTCGAACAAGAAAGCACTTGGCAAACGCGCACTCACAAGACCCATTGAGTGACAGACTCCCTCGAGGCATCTCATGATAGACAAAATGCTGATGCTAATTGAATTTTTCCTCTCAGTACCACAACCAACGGCTCAATAATCATTACACCTGTTACCTATTAATTGAAAACCTAACACATTCTCACAACCAGTCTTTCTCAGAAC
>NC_087213.1:33278660-33293660 GCF_015104395.2 Macrobrachium nipponense
AGTACTGTACAGTAGGTCTAATCCGACCAGAACAATGATGGACAAGTGGCGGCTCTTAAAGCAAAGATCCGGAGTCGCGTCTTCTTTTATCTCTGGTCTGTGTGCCATGTTGCAGAAGCTTTACGCCGTCACGATCTTATCATGACAGATGTATTAAGATTAATGCCGTCATAGAAGACGCCTTCCGCCGTCGCACCAAGAAATAAGTAAATCTTTTTTTGCGGCACTTCGTTTGACTTATCTCGCTCGGAAAAGACAGGCTTTGTGTCCGCTCAGCGACTTAGAAATTATGAGAACACCAGAAGAACTCCATTTGCATAACCACAGAATGAAGCAAGTGGGTGTCTCTGTACTTCTGAATGGAGACGTTTTCTCTTTATTTCTTGGGAATCTGGAATCCTTCATTCATGAAAGCATTTCTGTAGTACATTTTATTTCTGTGAATGAGTATTTCGTGGTGGTGATTCTGAAATACGCCAAGGTAAAATTACTTATTATTATACAAGATGAACGTTTCCATTATTTATATCAATTTCAGTTTCTCTCTCTCTCTCTCTCTCTCTCTCTCTCTCTCTCTCTCTCTCTCTCTCTCTCTCTCTTTCCATCCATGTATGTACATACATATGAGAGGCAACCTGACAAAATTAGTAAATTTTACTCTGTAAAGGAAGCAGTCCTTCATAATTTCTATTCTTCCCCACAAGGTTTCATTATTCCTTTTATGCATTATTCCTTTTTTTTTCATTCTAGGGAAACTTTAAATTCAGACCATCCATTTACATGAGTAGCTTGAACTTTACAATAAAAAAGAAAGAGATTAATTTTTAGAACAATGCCTTATTGTGAAATCTTGCATTAAAATTTGTCGTCTTCAAATCCTTTTTATTCCTTTTAGCTTTGTACGTACAACAAAGTTACAAGATGATAACACGAAAAAGCGTTTTGAACACAATGATTCAAAAAATCTGCGCACCATAAACATTCTTAGTGAGATGTTACAGAACACATTTTCTGCAAATCTGTTATTTCTTAATAAACAATTTAAACTGAAAAATTCTTAAAGTTGATTATAATGAAATTCTTTTATGGAGCAATTATGGTACAAAGTACTTAATAACGCAGTAGGTAACAAATGGAAACAACACTTTCACACTTTAAAAAAGATTGCTTAGCATTTGTACACTAAAGTTTCTCACATCTCAAGGGAATACTCACTCTAATAGTTTTTTAAATATACAAATATATATATATATATATATATATATATATATATATATATATATATATATATATATATATGTATGTATGTATAATTACATATATATATATAAATGTATGTATGTGTATGTGCGCAAATACACACGCACACACACAAACATATATATACATATATATATATATATATATATATATATATATATATATATATATATATATATATTATATATACATATATATACATATATATATATATGTGTGTGTGTGTGTCTGCGTGTGTGTGTATGCTTACGCATATATAGCTATACATATATGTACGTATGTATGCATATATACTCCATTTTACGTTCCCAATTATGCTTGTTAGATTGCAAACGATTGCAGTATCCAAAAAGGCCATCTTACCAACCTCTCCCTCCCTCTGCAAACATGTACACAGATACAGAGGGGAAACGCTTCGCAGTCGTCAGGCATCCACAGCAAGTACCTCCCATAACTTTCCTCATCTTGCACCTAGATTGTCAGTCCCGGCTCTCTCAATTCATTCCTCCTCCGGGGAGGAGCAATGGAGTCAGGCCCCTCCACTCTCCCTCCAGAGTCCCTGCAACGGAGATGCCGCAGTGTGTGTGTGTGTCTATCTGACCCCGGGGACTAAATCCTCCGAATTTAATTTTCTTCCCGATAACTACCGCGTTGGCCACTCTCTTGTTGCGTCATCTTCCAGGGGCGCCCTTGGGAGCTGTTTACACGTGTGGGTGCGTGATTGAACGACTGGGTGTAAGGGAGACTCTCGAGGAAGACCTTTCCGTGCTGGTGTGCTTTTCTGCTTCCCTATCAAACGGTGGTCACGTGACTCTGCTGCTTAGTTATCATCAGCTCTATTACAGGTTCTTAAATGATTTGCTCTAGTTGTCTGCAGGTAGAAAGATTTCCCTTCTTCATTTCTACTTCTCTACCAAAGTACGTACACGCATACACACTAACATACACTGGCACACACACACACACACATATATAATATATATATATATATATAATATATATATATATATATATATATATATATGTATATATAGTATATATGTATTATGTATGTGCTTGCATGCTGTAAAATTTTCTAATTAGTCTTCACATCATGTACATCAATTCATGGCGTAGTCCTCTATATTACAGCTCCTATGATTAAGCCTTACACCTCTTGATTGGCCTATCGCCTCTCGTAATTCATTTGTGGATTTTTCACAACTTTATCCAGACGAACGTTAGATTAAAAGCAAACATTTAACTTATATTTAACATCGAATCTAAAACCACAGTTTCTAGTAAGGTCACACATTATGTACTATTGTCCTTATTTTTTTAGAATTGGTTTCATGGGAATTTTCTCCGGAATATGCCTAACGTTGATTTTTGCCACAATTAATCTTTAATATGAATCAACCCTTTTATTTTAATAGAATGGCATCTCTTCATACCACTAAAGTTTACGGAATGAGCTAAGAAAACGATAAATGAATTATAACCTAGATCCACAGACCCACCACATTTCCAACACGATGACCGAGGGTGACGATTTGAGTGGTCTTGTGTCCTTATTAGATATGTTCTCTTATTATTATTTCTATACATAACGCAAGCTTTATCATTAGCAAGACACTATCAGCATTTTTGGTATTAATCACTTCAGGAACTTTATTTTGTAATCATCACTTTTATTAAGTGTTTCATGCAGCTCAGTTCGCTACCTTGACCATTTACTGTTTACCCACACACACACACACACACACACACACACACACACACACACACATATATATATATATATATATATATATATATATATATATATATATATATATATATATATATGTGTGTTGTGTGTGTGTGTGTGTGTGCGTGCGTGTGTGTGTGTAATTGTAAAATTACACACACACGCATTATGCGCAATGCCCCCTTAAATTCTCGAATTCTTCGTGTATATTTGGATATGCTTGACATTACAAAGCCTTAAGATCCAATTTCAAAGAAACATGAAGAAATTATGTCCTGTAGCGGAAAACGAACCTGCGATACCATGATCACGACGAGGTCATGTTCCGACCTGACCCCGTAAAAGCGTGAAGATTTCAAGGAGAAATTAGGAGGGCATTGTGGCTATTACAATTTCATATATATCTGATAAAAATGACCAGTAGATTCTTCTTAGACACGAAGATGCCATTCAGTTGTATTCCACATAGGAAAAGGAAAAGTGTCTTTGTTAGAATATGCCCAACGGTTTCGTTCTCAAATGGTCCTCTTCTTGGAGCGTTTATTAAAGAACGCTCTAAGAAGAGGGCCATGGAAGAATGAAACTGTTGGGCATATTCTAACAAAGACACTTTTCCTTTTCCTATGTGGACTACAATTTAATATAAATACACACACATGTATTTATGTATTTATGTATATATAATATATTATATATATATATATATATATATATATATATATATATAAATATTTATATATATATATATATCTACACACACATATATATATATATATATAGAAAAATTGCCCATTATGACTTGCTCTGCCAGTTAGGCCATCTATCTATCTATCTATACAAACATCCAGCAATATATATTCTTTTCACCAGCACACTGTCTAATTACTTCCTGCGGATCAGACTCCTCTTGAACTGCCGATGAACATATCGAAAACTTATTAGTATTTATTTTATTCGCTAGGTTTGTTTTCCTTTGAAGAAGTGCCAGAAGCATAAATATTACCAGGAAAAGAAAAGATAAACATAGTGTAGCTCTAATTTAATGTATTTCATGATATATAAGTTAGATAAAATAGTAATAAGATACCAAATTCGATCGACCACAGTAATAATGGAGGTCTAAACATGCTCATCTAGACTGACAAAGTTCACGATGCAAATTCTTAAATATTGTATTTCCTCATCCCAAGCGTAGCCGCGTCTGGTGACGAAATTTAAGACATTATCAAACGAAAGACCCTTCTTTTGCAAAATCCTTTTGCGCAAGAACTGAATATTTTACAGCAAGCACGCAGACCGACGAACACAAAGCAGGCTTACGAACTGTACGTGCCTAATTACGACAGTGTCCTGGGTGGCTGAATGTTCTCCCAATTAAACAAGAAATTCTCCTAATTAAACAAGGAAGGACTAATGTTCCACTTCGTTAGCACAGAGCGTAGCATGCGTGTCTAAGTATGCATATCCGAAGGCATCATGGAGCCGCTTCTTGCGAAAGCACCTGCTAACCAAGACACGATTGCTACTTCGGAACAGGTAAATACAGACCGGGAAAAAATTAACTAGTACCGGCATGGAGTGAACGCTGGGAAATTAAATGACTTCCCTGGTGGAAGAAAAAATCGGAATGGTGATTTTCAAGAGGACAAAGATGGGAGAACACCGCAAAGCAGGTGCAGATAATTCTGAACAAGAACAGAGGGGAACTGGATGATGTTGATACAGAAGTAATAGAAAATTGATAAATAAATTCAAAGTTAAATGAATGTGAAATATACACGATAGAGGAAAACCGAACGAACTGTAGGAGCAGCCTCCGAGAAGAAAATAAAGATGTCTGTGCGCGCGCATTCAACACATCCACATCCAGCAATTCCCCCAACAGGGATGCATTACCATATTGTCTAGACGAAGGCAAAATTAATTTATCATTTCCTCCTCATTGAATCAAATGCTGGCATACGGCCAATTTTTCCATGCAGTGAAGACCATCGTGTCGTTATACTATTCTGCAGAATCGGGCAATTTCTTTCAATTGTTATAAACATGATGTTAAATAGCATTAAGAATGAAAACAAAACAACGGCATAGAAACTAAGTCTTACTATTTGTACTGATTTTACTATGAATGCAGTTAAGATGATGATTAACATCACTTTAATACTCGAAATATAGAGTGCAAGGAAACTGCAATATTCCATACCAAGAAAAATCATCGTATAGAGTTCCTGTAGAAGACTTCTGCGTTGGCATCACACAAAATGACAAAATCAACAACTAAGCTGGACATTTTTTTCCTTTTTTTATGCCTATCTACAAATTAGGAAAACTAAAATTAATTTATCCTTTATACCTAACGTATTTGAAACTCCAGTATGAAAAAAAAGTTGCTCTCTCTCTCTCTCTCTCTCTCTCTCTCTCTCTCTCTCTCTCTCTCTCTCTCTCTCTCTCTCTCCAAATTTTCTAATTTCTCTAACTTCAACTTCAATTCTTGGTGCTTCACTTTCCTTTTCTTATCCATACTTACTCTCAATTTACTTAATAAACCACGGTTTTATATCAGAAGTTACCAGTTGATATATTAATACTTGCTGACTTTGAATAATTAAAAACGATCCATGGCAAAACGAACGATTAAAATTTTAGAATTTTCGAGCTACTCCCCTATAAACATCTTGTTTTTTCAAAAGGAATTATATCCCATGTCGAGTAGTATTCAGACTGCATGTATTTAAATTATGGCAAATCTATATTATATACATATATATATATATATATAATATATATATATATATATATATATATATATGCATACATATATAAATATGTATGTATGTATGTATGTATATATACATATATAGTATTATACATATATTTATTTATATACATGTAGCATATTACTATATTATATATTATATATATATATATATAAATTATATATATATTATGTATGTAATATATATATATATAATATCGATAGATATATCTATATATTTCATTGTACATATTATATATATATAATTATTATATATAGTTATTATATATATATAGTATATATATGTATGGTAGATATATATATTTTTATAGTATTATAGATATGATATTTATATATATAAATAATATTATTTATAGTAATGTATATATATATATATAGATATTATATATAATATTATATTATATATATAATATAATGTTATATATAATATTACTATTATATATAATATATATATATATATATAGATAGATCTAGATAAAATAAGATAGAATATTATATAAATATACATATGTATGTATATATATATATATATATATATCATATATAATATATATATATATATATATATATATATATATATATATATATATATATATATATATATATTCTTATATCAGGGGAGGCTAAGCCAAAAGAATCTCACAGTAAGATGCATGAATAAGAAGAACAGTCAGCCCATCATTGACAATTTATTAGCTGCGCTTAGGGATAACTTTTCAATCTTTAAAGCATTATAATTTTGCAAGCTTTATTGTAAGGTTTAAGTGGTGTTTTTTTTTTTATTTTTGTGTATTCTTAGCCAGAAAAGATGGGATGTGGGTGTTCCCTAAGCGCAACTAATAAATTGTCAATGATGGGCTGACTGTTCTTCCTATCCATGCATACTACTCTCTCTCTCTCTCTCTCTCTCTCTCTCTCTCTCTCTCTCTCTATATGTATATATAATATATATATATATATATATATATATATATATATATACATACATACATAGATTCATTTGAGAACAAATATGCCTCTGGGTAATGAATAACAAATTTGAGGAAACATATTTCATCATTATCAAAATAAAATCATTCAAATGAATAAAAAAAACCTTGAAAATTTCAAAGATATCTACCGCCGAAAAGCACTTGAAAATACACTCAAATTGTGAAGTTTATTGCTCTCATTATTACCTTTATTACTGATCTATTCGTTGGAACTAACATGAAGTCAGAATTAGCTCCAACAGAAGTTAAACTGAAAAAGGCAAATTACTTTAAACTTTAAATTTTTATGTTAAATGCATTCTAATCTCTACAAATACACACACAACACACACACACATATATATATATATATATATATATATATATATACGTGTGTGATTGTGTGTGTGTATATATGTATGTATGTATGTATACATATTATATATAGTATATACATATACATACTTATACGTATATACATATATATATATATATATATATATATATATATATATATATATATAAATGTTGGTCACATACAATATATGTATATATAAGTTTATTTATATATGTGATATATGTGTGGCTGTATATGTGCCTGTTATTGTGAATATCTGTATGTTTATAGTTTTCATCAAAAATCTCCGAATACCTCACTGTTATTTGGAAGTAGTGTCAAGAGCTGGGCTAACGTGTTGTGAATATTTTCATTTTATTCATGAAAAAGTAAAAAAGAAATATGGTCAGTGAAATGTTGCGAATTTCGATCAGTAAAAAAAAAATGAGCAAAACCTGCGCATGAAAGGAATGCATCCCTCCGATTTCAGAGTCCATTTTTAATCCACTATAAAACTCTAATTAATTTTTTTTGGAACTTAAAATCTTTATTCGATATTTGTTTACCTCATAATGAACTACATGTTAAGCCGCTGATTTGTCATGTGGTGATAATTAACCCTAACCCCCGCGCGTACAATTAGAGGTAATGATGATCATGGCTAATTATTACGCTTAGTGGCGTTGCAGCTTTGGAATGAACAGTTTTGATTCGAATGTATAGGATAGAGAAGTGACTTTCAGTAATCATCAGGTAATTGGGGCTGATTAGAAGATACAAAAACTCTATATAATTCGCAGTTACTGAACGATAACGACAAGTCACCAGTAAAAATAATGAGCGGCGGGAACTTTCATCGCATTCCTCTTGCCAGCTCAAATCATGAAGGGATTCTAATTTGGGCATGAAATTCCAATGCAGGCTGATGCTTCAAAAACATTATCATACTCTGACGATTTGTAAAGCAGAATGGTTGTTGGCCTAGGCTGCTGTAGGGATTCGTAATTACATACTGTTGTCTGTGCAATTTAAAGCGATTTCTAAACTTTATTATAAATAGAATTTTATGAATACATTAAAGAACCTGTTCCGTCAAAAATTTATTATGGTATATAACATAATATAACAGGCACCATGTAATATTCTGCCTATCTATAAGATACAAACTACAGCGTAACATAGAAACAATATATATATATATATTATATATATATATATATATATATATATATATATATATATATATATATGTATGTATATATACATACATATATATTATATACGTATATATATACATGAATTTTTATCACATCACCGTGATTCACATATGTGCAATAAGCTACAAATGACCTTAAATATCAACTAAAAAATTCCCTCTCTGTTAACATATATGAAAATATATTAATTCCAGGGTAGAACGAATTAGATATTAAAGGACATTTGTAGCTAAATGCATATATATATATATATATATATATATATTATATATATATATATATAAATATATATATATATCTATATATACATATAATAAATATATACATAATATATATGTTGCGAAAGATAATCACAGCACAACCGGAATCTATAACGAATTGGATATCAAAGTACATTTATAGCTAAATGCATATTATATATATATATATATATATATATATATATATATATATATATAGTATGTATATATATATATATATATATATATATATATATATATATATATGTATATATATACATATATACTAATATATATGTTGCGAAGATAATCACAACCACAACGGAATCTATAACGAATTGATATTAAAGTGCATTTATAGCTAAATGCATATAATATATATATATATATATATATATTTATATATATATATGTATGTATGTATGTATATTATATATATATATATATATACATATATATACATAATATATATGTTGCGAAAATAATCACAGCACAACGGAATCTATAACGAATTGGATATTAAAGTACATTTATAGCTAAATGCATATATATATATATATATATATATATATATATATATATATATACATACATATATACATATATATATATATATAATAAATATGTTGCAAAAATAATCACAGCACAACGGAATCTATTACATTTATTTTAACAGCGGAGTCTTGGACGAAGCACTTGAGAATATGCAATACTTTTGGGATGTTACGTAACTGCTGTACACACCTATACAGGAAACTCATTATAAAGGCATCGATCCAGATGCGCATTTTGCCCGAATAACCAAGGCTGGATGTACGGTATAGTTTTATCTTCCCTATCCGTACCTGTGAGCAATATCGTAAGTCAATTTCTTACCGAACCTTCGATTATATTCCGTACCGTACAGTACCGTAAAAATACCGGATCGAAATGCCATGCAACAATTCATTATGACTATCATTTGTTTACTTAATAATGATAGAACGCCACTTTACTATCGAAAAAACTTCTACTTAGCATGATGACGTTTTCCTTCGTAAATATACGACATTTCTAGCTTTGCATACTGTTCACATACACAAATCAATTTCATCACATGTAATGAATACTCCTTTTTGTAAAAAAGAAAAAAAATTAATGTATCTTAACGTTCTTGAAGTACGAATTACAAGACATTTAATTCAAGCAGATTTCAATTTCCATGAAAACAGTTCCGAACAGATTTGTTATTTTAAGAAAAGTCAAACGTTTTTACAAAACTAAGAGAGAGAGAGAGAGAGAGAGAGAGAGAGAGAGAGAGAGAGAGAGAGAGAGCTGAGCCAGTACCCTATAGATATATGCAAACCATAAATGCAGAATCGGGAAATGTACTAAGGAGAATATTTCCTTTCTACTATCATTCAACGAATAGTTCGTTAATAGTGATATCGTAAAGCTTCCTTTGTAATCACATATCTGAAATATCAGTTAATCTAAAGCATGACTCTTACGAATTTTACGAGACAGGAAGTACCGTATGGTATGGTATATTTATTCATTTTTTCATACATGAAAAATACCATGGGTCTGTCATAGAAATGCCGGATCGTATATAGGTACCGTGCATTTTAACAAATACCCACCGCATCGTACCGAATTCTATACCGTACGAACTCTCTCTCTCTCTCTCTCTCTCTCTCTCTCTCTCTCTCTCTCTCTCTCTCTCCAGGATGGTACTGCCTATCCCCTCCAATACTCATTTCCCTTCATCTACCCATCCCTCTCTAGATATTCCTCTGCTTCTTCCTCCGACGCTTCTTACTTTACACTCTTCCTTCATACTTTCCGAGTAGCCAAAGCATCTCAAACCTGTCTGGTCCATCTTTTCTTATACCCTAACCATTCTACCACATCTACGTACCTTTCAATTCTTCTTGCACCACATGTACTACCTAAACAGTAATACATCTTAAGAGCTTCAATTTCCTTAAGCTGAATTCCACGTGCGCGCCTCCTTTTCATAAATGAGAGTTGGCTCAACAATCCCTTAATATACCAACTCCTCGTCTGTGTGTGTTTATGAAACTTAATTGCACACGTCTTTGTCAGGTAGAGAGATAGCGACTTACTACGAGAAATACAATATTTACTTGCCACAAAAAAAAATTACTACATTAATCTTTAAAAATACCGAATTTATGTAATAATAAATATCAGGAAAGCAAAGATATGTGAACAAGAATAAGGTCAACATATTTTATTTGCTTGATTTGACACTAATAGCCGGTGGTATTTATCCTTGTTCTTCTAACCCTACAAAGCTTACTTGCCGGACACTAGGAATTTCAATAGCTTATATAAACTACTCCACTAGTCATTTATATTAACTAATAGCTACATATGTCCACATTCATATGTTCTGGTAATCATATCTAAGTGTTTGCATTTGGCAATACCTGGCGTTAAATATCTTCTCATATTCCTCAACATATTGCAGCTATATTCATTATTAAGTGCACTCTTCGTCCTTCGGTTAACTGATAACCTATCTTTATCAACTTCCATCTACTTCTGGTTTACTGTAATCTGATATCCACATATGTTTTGTGTTTCTATATATCACTTGCTTATCTCTCTCCCCGCTGGATGAATGCAAGATTTTACATTCACAACTATCCTTTTGTACTTCAGGCCTTTAATATTTAATGGAATCTCTAACACGTCCCCTAAAATTCTAAAAAATACATTATACGGAAAAATATTTAATTTACAAAGCTCAGGGCATTTCTAATAAACTTGATTATCTTTTATAACAGAGCCATATTATTACCTTACCAGTTAGCAACCTTAGATTATGAAATAATCTACGAATTCAATTTAAACGCTGAGAGGCACTCATTCCCACTGCCTACTTGACTATCTGGTTTCATCTAATCAGCTCATAACTTCTAACTCATAAAACCAACTAATTATAGAAATATATTCGTTCTTCGCCACTGACTTCGAACTATAGTAGAATCACATCAACAGAGCATTTGATGCCTAGGCCAGTCCCTTACGACGCTCTTCGTTGGCTGTTGCTAAGCCAATCACAGGGCTGGAAACTCTCAGTCTCTCTCGAGAGTTCACATGGATAGGATCCATTTTCCACCTCTCCTGAGGGATACGTCTTTCAGGAGAGGTGGAACGTACATCCTGCGTATGTGAACTCTCTCAAGAGACTGAGAGTTTCCAGCCCTGTGATTGGCTCATCAACAGCCAATCAGGAGCACCGTAAGGGACTGGCCTAGACATCAAATGCTCTGTTGATGTGAATCTACTATAGTAAGGGTCGCATCGTATGGCTAAGCCACTCACAGAACACGGTATTTCTTCTCAGAGAAAGAATTGGGTTTAGACTCACGAATGATGTAACTTTTTCCATTCCAATGGACGCTCTTACATACAAATCCTCTTCACCAAGATATTGCTCTCTTGACGAATCTTGAATCTCGTGTATTTTCCGTAACTCTAGACTCCCAGAGAGCCAGAAGACATTAAACTCTCTCTTTATGCGTTATGAGTTTACAACGATGTTATTTATCAAATGAAAAGCTCTTATCAACAATCACAGTGAAAATATTTGTTCTCCTTTCCATACGAACGCAAAAGCATGCACCTTTACGCTTTTCAGAATACAAAGAAAGAAAAAACAAAAATCTCTGATATAAAAAGTATTGCTGCACGTCCGAGAGAAGACAAAGGAAATGCAATTCATCGAAAAGAGAACTCCTACATATACGTACATCGAAGTAGCCGTAACATTAAATTGATGCCGTTTTGTAAACGGAAGACAGCCAACCGTTTTCTTGCCGTCCTGCCTCGCGTATAACGAATACTACCAATACCGCTAGCGTTGAGATGAAATTTATGGACATGCTAACAACTCGGTTTCTCATTTTGAAGCTGAAATTCAACACAGTTTTCCTAACAACGGTCATCTTTCTTTGATACCTGATGCCTATTAATCTGCAATGCATTATGGGTAAGGTAAGTCCCACCTGAAAAGCCATGAAATGTAATATGGTTTCTGTTCAACGGTCTCTTTTGCGAATATTTTTTGAGATTTGATTCTACGTTTTTATTTGGTGGTCTTGCAATTTTTCTTTATTTTTATTATTTTTATTATTAACTGGCCTGGACTTTGTTCGTAAGACCTCAATGTGTCGCGACTTTGATTCATATTAAATAATAGTTTAATGACTTATTAACTTATTATTTCAAAATAACACTGTATTTAAAAATAAAAATTATATGAAAATGTAATTCCTCCCGAAATATCTTTTCACATATCAAAAAATTTCACTACACTTATTTTTCCATCACTAAATTCTTAAAGTTAAAAATTAATTTATATGCCAACTTACAAATCAGCAATCATAAAAAAATTTTCATGACGCATCTTAGTCCCTCCAGAAACCCAGAGAAGTTTCAGGGCTCTTGTTTTTCAACATATTTAACCAATCTCCCGCCAGACTTTGTACTCTACTTGGTATTTTCGTTAATGAGATACGGCACATGGCAACGTTAATGATATAGAGAACAAGGAAACGTTAATGAGATAGGGCACAAGATAACGTAAATAACTTGAATTCTGTCTAGAGTTTAGGCTATTCTATAAAGATGGCTCACGGTATAGATCAATCAATTTTTGGCTACTTAGTCCAAAGCTACACTGCACTGAACTGACTATAATTTCAATTCCCTGAAAAGTTAAAGCAAAATAAGTTCTAATGCCAGAGGCACTTATTATAAAAAATTTATTTTCCCGAATAAAATGTGTGTATAAATATATCAACATAAACACACTCTCTCGAGTTTATTTCTTCTAGACTTTTACTTCATGTCATAAATCTATGATTTTCTCTCAGCCACTGGGGTTCTCTATATTTAAGATTCCAGTGTATGTAAATACGTTTCTGATCGTCATTAAAGCTGTATCGATAATCCTTAGGCTTCTTGTTTCATGCACCAAGTCTTCCGACTGGTATTTCTAATTTTGGCTCACCCAAAATACTCCATACAACAAAAACCGTAGCACTTTCTAAGTTGCTGGCGGGCAGATATACGAAGGTTTCAGGTAAATTTTCATATAGAAATGGTAATTTTTGATCTGGTACCTGCAACCAAGACCTCATAATCTTGGGCGCTGAAGCAGCTGTTCTTCCTTTATGCAAATATTTTTTTCCTTTATAGCCCAAGTTTGATCGTTCATCTTCCACAGCCATCCAGTGGGATGAGCCTGTTCATCGTTCATTCGAAGCTTCTCCTTCTGCTGTTCAATATGCTAATTTAAAATCAATGAATTTCGGTACGTCTACACTTTAAGGGAAACAGGTTCCTACAATATGAGGACATCCAGAACACGCCAGATAACACAACTTCCACACACTAGCGATTTGAGCATTCGTATTATAATGAATAAATAAACTGTAACATATCCACATACTTGTCCTCTAGCTAACATGATAAAAGTCCAGGTTACTGGAAGTCGTAATGCATTTGCAAAGCAGCGAGACAGTCTTAACAAATAGATGAAATGTAGAGTATAGAACAGTTACTTTCTAGTACCATCACATTATTGGGGGGTGAGGAGAGGAACAGCTTTTGGTTTTTATCCTGTAAAACAAAAAACTAATAGAAAAAAAAAAACTAATCGAACTCAATTCATCAGTCAGTCATATTTCTTTTCTATAATCGCATCATATTCCCAGGCACTTCAATACTTCCAGCTGTCTTCCATTTATGAAGCACTGAGATATTGCATTAGGAAACATAAACCTTTTCCACTTACCGATCTTCACTGAATCAAAGTTCCACTTCAGTCAGATATTGCTCTCTTCGCAAACTCTTAACTCAAACATTCTTTGTTTGGTTGTTGGGCATAAACTTCAAAAGGCAAACAATACATAAGAAACATTTCAGCCTTAAGAGGAGAGGGAATTTTAAACGGTTTCATCAAACGGTAAATACACCCTTTTAATTATTATGAAATTACGTCTCCTCGCAAATCGTTGAAATGAAACTAATTACGAAGCGTTACGTAGAAATTTAGGAAAATCCGAATTTCAAATCCGTTTGACCAAACAAGAGGAAAAGAAAACTGAGGCAGAGCAAATAATTCTTCAGAATTAATCAAGAAACGACGTTCATATTGTCCGAGGTGATTAATGATGAAGGTTATGTAAATGTGGCGCGGGCCAATTTCTCAAACGCATATCACGCAGACAACGGCCAATCCAATTTAATTGCAATGAGAACCGGGATTTGCATCTCTCGGGTGCCTGTGCAAATGTCCGTCTTGGACGAGGACGATTTAGAACCCGGTCCACATGGCACTGATTGGCTTTCTGTATTGTAATATCCTTGCCGAAATTTTTCTAGAATGTAAATATGTTCTGTATTATAATTAGTGGAGTTACGGTATCCCGATAACTGCAGTTTTCTCGTGGT
>NC_087213.1:33301160-33313660 GCF_015104395.2 Macrobrachium nipponense
TACATATATATGTATATATATACATATTATATTATATCTAGAATATGTTTACATACACACACACACACACACACACACACACACACATATATATATATATATATATATATATATATATATATATATATATATATACATATGTGTGTGTGCGTGTGTGTGGGTGTGTGTGTGATTTATGACAGCAAGAATATGCGGCTGCTTGCAACAGCAAAAGAAAAAAGTCACACTGGCCCAATGTAAATAGGCATCCCTCTTGTGGATCATGCGGTAACATCAGCATTCATAGAAGGCCACTCACGGGACTGAGCTGTTCAGCTCCTCTGGGAACCGAGGTCTTTGTGATGTAATTGCACAGAGTAAGGTTTTCCATGATGGGAATGCCAATTCCACTTTCCCCCTATACCGTGAACTCGCGTTCCCTTTTATTCAAATAAATATTTTACCTCAGGATATCACACCTAAATTCTCGTTTTCATTTTTTTATTTATTTTATTTTATTGTTACATCCTTCCTTTGTGAAATTTTGGCGCTCTTGCTAAAAACGCTGATTCCATTTACTTTTTCTGACCTTTGATAATCAAGCTGTTTGACATTTCTGACATCGTTTGGCACCGAAATTATTATGCTTTGCCTGCAACAATAATGAAGCACAAATAGAGTGCTTCATAATTGATGCAAGTGAAGACGAATGTGCAGAGAGAGAGAGAGAGAGAGAGAGAGAGAGAGAGAGAGAACAGATTATTAGTGCTTGTCAAATTATCAGCAATTATCAAGTTATTTTCTATTGTAATAAAGAGAAAATGCGATATTTAAATACCCTTTTCGTATAGTATAATATCTTTGTAGATGGGCAAGATATAAAAGGAAAATCTCATTATGTCCTTTCTTCATTTATTCTAAAATCGTAGTGTAGGCGCTTAGAATGCAAGATTGATATCAAAATCGATGTATCTTAATGAACTAGCTTAACAATCTTAGTAAACAGTTTGGATTTTAGTATTTAGTGTTATTTGGATTTTAAAGGGGCATTAATATCCTTACCAAGTAAACGGACAAAAACGTTGTTTAAGAAGAAAATTATATAATAATAATAATAATAATAATAATAATAATAATAATAATAATAATAATAATAATAATAATAATAATAATAATGTCCCCAGGCATCCAGTGATAAATAAGCATCGAATTCGATCCCGCCCACCCCTCCAATAATAATATAATAATAATAATAATAATAATAATAATAATAATAAAAAAACAAATAAAATCAGCCAAATCTTCATTTTACACGGGTCTGGAATCGCAATGAACCAAAAATTATATTGAAACTACAAAATCACTCATCTCTTTGTAGCTCGCATCATGAGCGCCGGGTAACAGAATTGGGCCGAGGTTAACTATCAACCTGGCATGGGTATCGTTACCCGAAAAAAGCCACATTACAATGACAGTGGGGACAGATCATGGCCTGTGATCCTCCACTGCAGAAGAAACTATGGAAGGAGGGACATTAAGTTTGGTCGTCTTCTCCGTCCCAAGTTTTCACTAACGACCTCTGCAATACTTTTCTTTATGGCCTCTGATATAGCCGCCGCTTGCGCTATCGCATCCTTCATCGTCCTACCCTCTTCCCACGGCCCCCTTCCCCTCACGCTTCCTTCCCCTCGGTCCATAACTCATTTTTCTTTCCTTAATTTCACCCAAAACTGTCCCTCTGTTCTTGGTATTTCTTTAGATCCTCCATCTCTGTAACTTTGTCTTTCTCTTAATTTTTGTTTTTGCTTTTTATTGCTTCTTCAAATCGTTTGCTATTCAACAAAACACACAAGGGAAACAATCCGGGAATTCTCTATTGTTAAAAAAAAAATAAAAAAGATCCGACACATGAAAAGAATAAATATCTGTAATTCATGAAAAAGAGATAATGCGTCTCAGATCTGTTTATATTATCTCAGGAAGTGTATTTTTATGGCTAAAGTTACGTCAAAATAGAAGAAAGCGTCCCCATTTGAAAACTTACACATTTCTTTTATTCTGTTAATCATCGGAGTACCAGTATGCACACTCACACGCACACCCGCACGGACTAGCGAATACATACATACTACATACATACATACTATATATATATATATATATATATATATATATATATGTGTGTGTGTGTGTGTGTGTGTGTGTGTGTGTGTGTGTGTGTGTGTGTGTAATCAAAATTATAAAGTTTCTTAACATTCTTTCAATTACGGTACTCAACAGCAACAACAACGTCCAACCATTCTGATATAGCTATACCATATACATCGAGTTGCGTATGAAAGGACGTATTTTTTTATTATTATTATTATTCTCTCAATGACAACTTAAATAAAGTTTTCATGTTGTATAAAGATACGGTTCACAATTACTCAAATACACGCATTTCCTTTCCCGAGAGTCAGCCCTGTATTTCATAGCAGTATTTCAAAAGCTAGAATGTATATGCTGCGTCATAAAAAGTCATTATAAAGTTCTAACTCTTTATGTTACGTGAATCCCTCTGAATAATGAAGCTTGTAATTCCTCCCTGTACAGAAGAAAAATAAAGATATCACTTATTTTCTCCAACCGTCTTCTTGATCACTGGGGTTTTTTATCTACTGTAACTTCAAAACTACATGGCTTTGTGAAGAATAATTGAACATCATTTCAGTGCGCTTGAAAAAAAGCATTACAAAACCACTTCAAAAAATGAATGGCTAATCTATGGATCATTTATTCAGTAATAGTCTCATGAAAGAATAATTACAATACCTCTCATATAAAAGGTAATACACTATACTCTCTCTCTCTCTCTCTCTCTCTCTCTCTCTCTCTCTCTCTCTCTCTCTGCAATTCTCCAGTATGCAAAGGTAGAACACTATGATGAAGAAAGCGTAAAGCAGGTCAGACTAATTATCACAAGCAGCCAAGCAGTAAATACAATTGCCTTGAGCTTTATATATGTTCTTGTTTATTACCTTAATTAAGAATTAGGAATTGCTTTCATTTTCTCGCATGCATACTTCCATGTTCTCTAGAGTGAACGAATGTTCATTCTTCAACGTAGGGGATATTACTCTTGCCTCTCTCTATGAAGAAAGAATGCTTTGCAATATTTATATGGAAGGGTTTTCCTTATAATTAAAAGGGGTTCTTTTTTATACTATGCATAATTGTTGTTCATACTTATTATAAAACAATATGTACGTACACAGCGACACACGCATAACACACACACATATACATACACACACACA
Organism: Macrobrachium nipponense; assembly: GCF_015104395.2. Classification (NCBI taxonomy): domain Eukaryota; kingdom Metazoa; phylum Arthropoda; class Malacostraca; order Decapoda; family Palaemonidae; genus Macrobrachium; species Macrobrachium nipponense. Next base: position 33,304,439 of record NC_087213.1, read on the forward strand.
CACACACACACACACACACACACATCTATATATATATATATATATATATATATATATATAATATATATATATATATTTTATATATATGCGTATGTATATATACAATATACACACACACACACACACACACACACACACACACACATATATATATATATATATATATATATATATATATATATATATATATATATATACATACATATATACTATATATATATATATATAATATATATATATATATAGTTGCGCTTTGAGAGAGAATATGGATGAAGGTACCATAAAAGGAATGAAAAGGGTTGCAGCTAGGGGCCGAAAGGACGATGTAAAGAACCTTAGGTAAGGCCTACACCACGTTAGCCGAGTGCATTTCGCGCTCGGCTACCAACCCGGTGGTCCGAAGTTCAATTCTCGGCTCGGCCAACGCGGAACCACAGGAATTTATTTCTGGTGATAGAAATTCATTTCTCGATACAATGTGGTTCGGATCCCACAATAAGCTTTAGGTCCCGTTGCTAGGTAACCAGTTGGTCCCTAGTCACGTAAAAACATCTAATCCTTCGGGCCAGCCCTAGGAGAGATGTTAATCAGCTCAGTGGTCTGGTAAAACTAAGATATACTTAACTGCATGAGATGCACTGACGGCACTATCCCCCGACGGGAACGGAGCGAACACAATGACCAGGATAATATTTTCTGTCTCAACTTCTACGGGCGAGGAAGGGATGAGCCGGACCTGATGAGATGTGGTTTCTTCTCCAGTCAGTGTTCGCTGTTCCCAAAGGTATGTGGGGACTTTAATGTGCTTATGGCACAAAGAAGAGAGTAAACCGTCCGAGTTCGGTCTAAATCCCTCCAGTCGGGCAGAAAGCTTCTCTCGTGTTCGTCGCAAAACTACTGAATCTTTTCATTGCTATCTGCACCTGGTTAGATATTTCCATTTGAATTTGGAATTTTTTATGTTTGAAATGCGTTAGAATTTTTCAGGGAAATTTAAACAGTTATACTACCATGATACATCTAGCTCCACTTCGGTCGAACCAGCTACTCGTATTTTATGTAATTCGATTCCTTCGATTCTTTTTTCTTTTTTTTTTTTAATGAGTATGTTGTCGTTTAGCTTCCTTTTGCCGAGACTATATTCCAATAAAAAATCCTTGTTACGGAACATGTTGTTGCACATCTCGACATAAATTACGTGGTACAAAACTGTTATTTCAAAAGCATTTCTTTAATGGACAACTAATGAATCATTAACTTCCCTTGTTCTTTCCTCTTAGTTGAAAAAAAAAACACACAAATTATGTTAACTCACTCAAATATTTTATTCCATTTTTTTGAAAGATGAGCTTTACTCACATCACAACCTAACATTGGACTCCCATTTCTTTCCAGTTTCAAGACAGTGCAACGCATGAAATATTTCTTTTCAACAAAAACTAAATCAACATTTGCAATATCTCTCCAGCGTCGTGAATCCAAATAATTACCAGAAAGATTAAGAGGCAAATAAATTAATTCCTCCTCATCGGGAAAGAGGATTTACGACGTCGTATATGAAAATCCCATTAGGACCTGATAATAACATCTGCTTCCTTACCGTAATCACCGTTCAGGCCCTTTGCTTATGTGTAAATCACCGGCAAATGACAGCCCCCTTCTCTCTCTCTCTCTCTCTCTCTCTCTCTCTCTCTCTCTCTCTCTCTCTCTTCCCTTATTCCTTTTATCTCAAGCGCCAAAGAAAGTCTTTAGTAGACGTAATTACTGCATAAATATGAGGCTAGGGCTCTTGGTGGGTGTGTGCTTCTATCGAGAAAAAGGATCAAGAAATCATTACAGAAAGCTCCAACAGCCGAGAGGAAAACACATGGACATTAATGCATTTGTGTGGATGGGCTTCTTGCGTCTGCGTTAGATATCATATTCCTTAACGTCATTTACCATCTACAGTTGAGGACAGTTCCCATGTTGGAAGCGTTTTCTATTTTTTTATCACTTTTTATATTCCAGTTTTTCTCAGTTTCCCTCTTTCTTGACTGGTTCCTTTTTCAACGATTCCTCTAAATATTTATTTGGATATCCTTATGCCTACTTCATACCAATCATAATCATTTACTTCAAAGGTACTGCGCTTGTTAAATTTTTACCAAGCACTTTCTTGCTTAATCTTTTCATTATTTTGCAAGCTGTTTCTTTAAACGTAAGTTAATCAGAGTATCCCTTCCCGAGCTTCCTTCCATTTTTCCGTCAGGAGTACAATGGGTTATTTTGTTCAGAGGAGTAAACCTGGCAAAAGGACGGGCCCAGAGAAAGTAATCAGAGAGACACACCTCGAGGCGTACTACTCCCAAGGAGTAGTAAGCGCCGAGCCCGAGACATGGAGTATTATCTCTATTATCCCTGGCTGGCCATAAAAAAAGGAAAAAGGGAAAGAAAGAAAAACAGCTAAACAATAATGCGCCTAAGGGCATGTCTTTTGTCGTCTGCTCTTTCCGTACCTGACATTGTTCTCTCGCGACGAAGGTGGAGGGAGAGGCGGGTGGAGGAAAAGGGAAAAGAATGCAAGAAAGAGTAGCACAAGAGGAAGAATGACGAGAGAAAAAGAACGAAATGGGGGAGAGTTGTAGGCAAAGAATGAACTCCCGAAAGAAAATCCTGGACGCTGCTGTCTTGGGGGGTTGAGGGGGTAGGAATGGGGTGGGGAGGGGATATCTGGGCTTCTGGAAGAGGGGTTCCTATTTATAGGATGACTCAGGAGAGAGAAGGGCTGGATGAGTCGCAAAGGTCGGCAAAGTGCATAAAAAGCGAAAGGGATTTGTAGCTGCTGATATTCAAATTTGTGCAGAGAGAATTTCGTAGACTACATTATTATTCATTTCAACGATTCTGATATCTAAAGAGTGATTTTCAACGAGAATTCGGTTACATTCCAGGGATTGTACGAATTTGATTTCTTGTCTGTGAAAGGAAAATATAGTACGGTAATAATGATTGCTAATAATATTGTTACCGAAATCACTGTTTCTTTGCTTTTATCTGTGAAAATATCTGTAGAAAAAAATATAGTACAGTAATAATAATTTGCTAATAATATTGTCACTGAAGTCACTGTTTTTTGTTTCTATCATAAAAATGGACGCAACCCTCTGAGTGACAACGTCTCATGAATGGAAGGTAACTTCAGGTAAACCAAGAGGTAAGAATCTATACGCTATCAAAAAATATATAAAAGACCCCTAACTATCGGATTTGAAAATTCATTTGTTTAAAAACATTCAGAAAATTACTCCAAATATTGTAAACGCTAACAGTTTATAACTCCTGGAACATGGTAAAGAAAAAAAGCTTATTTCTCATAGCCATGAAAATGAAGGCTCGCTGGTTGTAGTCGTCTTGAAGAGGAACTGTGTCTGGCCCCATCTCCTTCCTCCTCACCATTTATTATATCTTTAATTTTTCGCTTGTTTCAGCTACATTGTTCCCCTTCCGATCAGCATGGCAGTAGGGCTATTCTCATGCTTCCTTTCAAATTAGCCGGCCAATTTATGAATGATAACTATACTCTGTTTTTTTCCATCTGTCCATCCGCCTGTGGTGTTTGCGCATGGCAACACTGCGGCCCGGGCTTTAAATAATATCCTGTTTCGAATATTAACGGTGTAATTGGCAAACAATAAATTATTAAAACACTTTTCAGTTGCAAATGTACACCCAGATATCCTTTTATTTACCTAAAACTTAGACATAACGTAACTATTTAAAGCCCGGGACGCAGTGTTACCATGCGCGACCACCACAGGCGGATGGACAGATGGAAAAAACTGAGTATAGATTTTCTTACGGATACCATTTCTGGTTAACTTCCATCATTTTGTCATCAAATTCAGTTTATTCCTTAAACTCTTCTCTACCATCCTAAATGAGATATCCTACATCGCATTATTTTCCTTACCAGGAATGAAAATTAGACGATACACATTATATATATACTTTTATCGGGTTAATGATGTAATAAAAGCAATCTTTTTTTTTTCTCTCTCTCTTTTTTTTTTTTTGAGCTAGCGCATGTGATTACCCGGTTCTGGCACTGTAATTAGAATTAAAAGCTTTCGGATTCAGATTTTTTTAGACTACAGGCGCAACGGTCTTTATTTGCTTCTTTTTTTACAGCACAGAAAAAATTACTCCAAACCAAAAAATGTACTTTGGAGAGCATAGCGTTTTTACGTGATTTTTGTTTCGTATCAATCGCTCGTTAATCCTGCAATGAAACTGTCTATTATTGTTCCTAATTACTATACTACAACTATCATCCCTCCCACGGATTAAGGGTAGCCACTGAAAATTTCCAGTGGAAAAGATCTAGGTCGCTTTTGCTAGGTCCGTGATTCGTGCCTGACTAACCGCCCCTGGCGCTACTCATTCCATAATGGATAGACGTGTAGATAAAAAAAAAAGGAAAATACAGATACAATATACATACGTATATTATATATTATATTATATATATATAATTATAAATATATAATAATATAATATATATACACGCATATGTGTGTGTGTGTGTTTATTACGGAATTTTTCACAGACACCTTTATCATTCCAATATAAAATTATGTCAAATATTAAGTAATTCATAATTCAAACAATTATTTAATTAAGTTTACCGTTCATGTTTCAATGTAAGCAATGAATAGCATACTCTTTTTTTTTTTTTTTTTTTTTTTTTTTTTGAGAGCAGCTATGATTTCCTTGTCCTCATAGTGTCATATAGTTCGTGACGATGTAACTGACGCATCTTCCTTCATGCATTTTGTATTTATGGACAAGAGATGTGTTCAAGTGCTTCATTTCATTGCCTTTATTAAATTCTCCACTCCGTCTACAACAGATTTTTCCAACAGAGAGAGAGAGAGAGAGAGAGAGAGAGAGAGAGAGATTTGACCTTCTATTAACCTGTGGTTTCCCATGAGATTCTAATAAAAAAAACACACACACATCCGTCAGCTAAATACTAAAACAGAAACTATGCAACCTCTTACAGAACGAATCTCATTGAAATAGCTATCGTTCATTTCATCCCTCTTTACAAAAGCAATACGCACCGGAACGGATAGAGAGAGAGAGAGGGGGGGGGGGGGTGGGAACCCGATTCAAACCCTGTTCACCTAGGATTTTTGTAATTCATAATTACATTTCATTTCTCCCTTTGACCTGTGGAAATACCGTATAATCCGCGATACTATACAAATTCAATTATTTACATCAAACCCCAAAGCAAAAAATAAATACCGTTAATACGTCTGTCCTGCAGTCCTAATCGTCTTTGAGAACAAAGACAGCACGCAGCATTACAAAACGACAATAATGTTAAGCGAATCTAACGACGATTCCTGGAATGTTATTACAGTTAATCATGCATTCACCGAAGCAAATGAACCGTGATTATTCCATTAGCTGCATTGAGTCCGAAGAATCCTCAAAATGTGTTAATGGTTAAGCTGGAACCAGGACGATTTCCAATTTTCAACCTTTTATTTTGTGCTCTATTTCTTAAGCTGATTTGTGTGATATTTAATTGCTGGTTCTTCCTTTTACCCTACGCTTCCAAAGGATTTTCCCGTTTCATAAAGCATTTCTACATATTAGTTCCTTTATTACTTTCACTCTTATTCATTCTGCTTCTTTCATGTCGCTATCAACACATATTGGAATACTACGATACACTGAAGCCAAGTGGCTGAGTTTGTCAAATTTAATAACAATCAAATCTATGCACTCCCGAATTATTCTCTTTCAGGATATTAAAAACTGGTCTTTCATCAATTAACATTTAGAATTACAAAAGACTTAAGACTTGATGAGATCATATAATCCAGTTAAATATTAGCTCGACGTATAAATTCGAAAGACTCGTTTCTTTGTTGTGGAAGGTGTAAACAATAACACGCTCAAAGCTGACAACTTAAAATGAAATGAAAGAATGATGATAAATGACATGGTTCATCAAGTGCCGTCAAATACTTTTCATTGCAGTAATGATATATGGAAATAGAAAAACTATCACCATCATCCAGACTTTCTAACAAGCAGTAATATTTTTATTTCCATTCTGACTTCGAATCGGACAACTGCTGCAATATGCTCATAGTTTCTACAGAATTCATGTTGACCTTAAAAATCTGCACGAAGTTTCCTTGAAACAGCAGAACTTTTCCTCATCATGTAAATAAAAATAAGAACGAAAACTATGCATTCATTCATATACATATACATACATACATACATACATACATATATACATCCATACATACACCCACACACAGACATATAAATATATATATATATATATATATATATATATATATATATATATATATATATATACAATAACTGAACAACCCGCCATTGCCCTGGAACACTCTGAATGACAACCGAAAAACTCTCTGTCCTCCCAAACATCCTCCTGCTCTCTCTCTCTCTCTCTCTCTCTCTCTCTCTCTCTCTCTATCCTCTCTCTCTCTCTCTCTCTCTCTTTCCTGTTAAGATAGTTGCTTCAATTACATTGCCCAGCATTTTTAACATTTTATGTTTCGAGACAAAATTATGGATTAGACACTAATATACATAATCTTTTACATTTTATTTTTTATCCCTTCTCACCCCTCTTCCTATCGGGGCTCAACTTGGACTTAAAGGGCATCGGGAGCATCGCTATTCATATCAGCAACCTCAAAAGCTATGGATTAGACAGTAATATCTGTAGTATTTTTTTATATGTCACCCCCTTCCCATCCCCTTCTCAACATACCTTCCTATCGAGGCTGAACTTGGACTTGAAGGGCATCAGGAGTGTCACCATTCATCTCAGTGAATTCAAATACTATGGAATAAACACTAATATCTGTCATTTTAGGTTATTTTTACATGTCACCCCATTCCCACTGGTTTACACCCTCTCCTTATCAGGGCTGAACTTGGACTTGAAGGGAATCAGGAGTGTCACTATTCATCTCAACAACCTCAAAAACTATGGGTTAGGCACTAATATCTGTCGTTTTCGGTTATTTTTACGTCACCCCTTCCCACACCTTTTCACAACCCCCTCCCTATCGGTGCTGAACTTGTAGGACATCAGGATATTAATCTCATAACCTCAAAAACTATTCCTTCCCCGATGCTAAGTTATATGTATATAAAATTAGGTTGAAATTGCTCAATGTGCGTAGAAGTGTATGTTGAACAAACACAGATACACACACACTAAAAATTACATTCCATTACCATTTATATATATGATATATATTATATTATATATATATAAGATTATATCATAAGATTATATATATATATTCATGGGGGATGTATATATATATATATATATATATATATATATATATATATATATATATATATATATGTGTGTGTGTGTGTGTGTGTGTGTGTGTGTGTGTATACAGTATATTTACAACCTTTCTAAAAATGCTTTGAACTGCCTATTTTGATAGTTCAAACTTACAGTGTGGAAACATCATTGACAGAGACCCCACACAGCTCACTGTTATTTGGCTCAGTTTTCATTATGCTGCGGTAACTGGATTATGGTTCCCCTTTTGGTCAAACCTTGATTCAAGGTTCCGTGATTTTGTTTACTTTTTAAGTATTATCCTTCCATCACCATTGAGTTCATTTTGTCACATGTGAAATGGGATCCGATACACACTGGTTGTATGCATTCACAGGTGTCTCACCACATGCATGAGTCCCAAAGAAAAATATAATAACTTGTGTAATGAACGTTGCAGTATACCAATTCCGAACGATTGCGGAGGGATGGTATCATGAAATTATCAAAATTCCATAATGTTTATGACTACCAAAACAAAAAAAGTTCAATATTCAATAAATAAAACCAGTTTGTTATTGCGGGGAAGGTTGGGGAGCGCTTTTGTTACCTTGAACTCTGTGGGGTGCTTCATAGGCTTGTTATCTACGTGTCTTCTATCCGAGGCGCCATAGTAGATTCACATCAACTGTGCATTGATGTCTAGGCTAGTCCCTTACGATGCTCCTGATTGGCGGTTGATAAGCCAATCACAGGGCTGGAAACTCTCAGTCTCTCTCGAGAGTTCATGTAGGCAAGATGTATGTTCCACCTCTCCTGAGGGATAGTTTTGAAAGCCGTATCCCCTCAGGAGAGGTGGAATATAGATCCTATCCATGTGAACTCTCGAGAGAGACTGAGAGTCCCCAGCCCTGTGATTGGCTTATCAACAGCCAATCAGGAGTGTCGTAAGGGACTGGCCTAGACATCAAATGCACGGTTGATGTGAATCTACTATAGTACTAAACATGGCTGAAGCTCCTTGGGACGCCGTGGAAAGTACAAAACCTATCGGGGATCAAAGTATTATATATGTACACCCATTTCTATATCATATTGTCGACAAATTATATTAATTATATTTCGTGCGGCCGCCTACTTCACATTTACCATACGGTGTTTATGACGTATAGATAACAAGCCAAAGTAGCCCACTCTGTAGCATATGGACAAGTAAGAAATTCTTAAAATAATATTCAGTTTTGCCTAATCATATTTTTCTGTCTGGTCTGACCGAAATCAATAAAAATATGCGGGATATGTTTGCAAATCAACGGAGGTGTTTACTTTTTTTAATGTAGTCATTATTTAATATGTAAACTAATTTCAGATTATTGCCCTCGTATTATTAGACTACATAACATCGGTTTTCTGAACAATGTTTACCCAGTCCTGGCACTGATGCATGGAATGTTGATGACTGTATTGATCTGGCACTGGTGTATGTATTGATTTGCATTCCATTTCAGAACTTCGTTATTTCAATGGATTTACTTACATTTACACTACTGAGGTCCACATTGCACTTTCAAGGTACTGGGGTCTTAATATAGTTTAAAAATATAACACGTAAAATATAACGCAACCGCTATAACGGAATTACCAAATAACGAGTAATTCGTAAATGTGGAAGCCGTGTTTTAGAATGGACGTTCTTCACACTGAAATCTTCAAGTACTAACTTTTTTTCATGCTATGAATTTTTACGATTCTTGCTGTTAATATAAAGTCAATTTTTCTGTTTCTCTTATGACAAAATATATTTAATCCTACCTTCGTGAATATAACTGCATTGCTTTACTGTAGTGTATGGTTTTCAACTGGAGGTATGCTGTAAA
>NC_087213.1:33316160-33318660 GCF_015104395.2 Macrobrachium nipponense
CTAGATTATATTGTCCGTTGCTAATATTAAAAACACTAGATTCTATAATGTTTCCTTTCATAATATCTCTACAAAATAGAATTTCATTTGAATATTTCCAATTAATTGCATGATTAAAATTGTTCATATGCAGAAAGAGGGCACTCGATGTATTTCCTACACGTACACAATATTTATGTTAATTTAATCTTGATGCCAATAGTTTGCACTTTGACCAATATATTTCTTATCACAATCTCTACATGGAATTTCGTAAATGAAACCTGATTGTAAATGTGGAAAGTTCCTCTTAAAAATGGTTCTCACAAACTGGATGTTACTGAAAACAACATTAATATTAAAAACTTTAAACATTTTTGGCAAAGAAAGAAGTCTGTAGTCAAAAGGAAAACAAGCAAATTACTATGATCAACAGCTTGTAGTACATGGTCAACTGCATAAACGGTTTTTTTAACGTTTCTCAAAGCAACATCAACTAAAAATGTCGGGTACTTCAATTTAAAAGCAATAGGACAAATCTTGACGATCTCGTCTTCTAAAAATTCAGGATAATAAATTCTTAATGCTTTTAAAATCACTGAAGACAATACAGAGAGTTTAATCTAATGAAAAATCAGTTCATATCGACATATCTAAACCAAAGAACATTCGCCGGTAAAATATTTGATACAAGTTTCTTTTCAAAAATCTCCTTGTAAATGTTTCTCAAAAGGGGCGATAAAGGGTTCCCCATAGCCATACCAAACCTCTGCTCATAGAATTTACCATTGAAAGTAAATTTACATTCCCTAATACACAGTTTTAGTAACTAAAATGGTGGCAGTTTGCAGAGAAAATTCGTGGTTATCCAACTCATCGGCTAAAAATGTCATCAGGTCGTCAACTGGAACTTTAGTAAAAAGGGAAACTAAATCAAAGCTAATCATTTTAAATTCCTATATAATGTTACAGCTTATGAGATGGTTTACAAAATCAACATTATTATTTACTGAAAACCCTGAAATTTTTCCCAAAGGAGGTGACAATTCACAGACATCGTAACAGATTTAAATTATCTGTTTTTAGGAAACCTACAAATGTATGTTCTTAAGTTCACTTTTACTCCAATCACCATTTGAAGGTTAAACTCTCTGTATTGTCTTCAGTGTTTTTAAGAGCATTAAGAATTTGTTGTCCTGAATCTTATAGAAGACGAGATTGTCAAGATCTATGATATTGCTTTTAAACTGAAGTATCCGACATTTTTAGTTGATGTTGCTTTACGAAAGGCTAAGTAAACATTTTATGCAGTTGATCATGTAAAGCTTTTGATCGTAGTAATTTGCTTGTCTTACCTTTTGACTACAGATTTCTTTCTTTGCCAAAAATGTTTAAAGTTTTAAATGTTAATGTCTGTGAGAACCATTTTAATAAGGAACCCTCCACATTTACAATCAGGTTGCATTTACGAAATTCCATGTAGAGATTGTGATGAGAAATATATTGGTCAAAGTGGCAAACTATTGGCATCAAGATAAAATTAACATTAATATTGTGTACGTGTAGGAAATACATCGAGTGCCCTCTTTCTACTTATGAACAATTTTAATCATGCAATTAATTGGAACAATTCAAATGAAATTTTATTTTGTAGAGATATTATGAAAGGAAACATTATAGAATCTAGCATAATAAAATATAAGTCAAATAGTGTTTTTAATATTAGCAACGGACAATATAAACTAGATAACTGTCTTACTAAATGTATTGTTGACAACTTCGTAACTAAGTATTTGACTGCTTAGTAGTTTCATTTCCGTTAGTAGTATTTATCCTTAAAGTGTAATTCTAGGCTGTAGACCATTTGCTTCTTGATTAGGCTGTTTGTTGTTCTATATTTTACTATTTTCGTTTTTATGTTTACCATTGATAATTCGAAGCTATTTTTCACTCTTTAATATACTGAACCCTGATGAGGTGTATCAATAATACAGGAAAGCGCTAGGTACTGCTGCTTTCCATTTTTCCTGCTGGCTCTTGATATACAATCTTTACGTGTTACTTGTGATCGTGTGTGTGTGTGTGTGTGCACGCATATGTATATATTCCTGATCCACTCCTCAACGCCCATCAGTTAAAATCTGCGAATGTAGCTGGTTAAATACACTTGCATTTGAGTATAATTCCGAACTGAAGTCATTTAAGTTGGTCCTCTCAAAGGAAAAGTGTTTCAATTCTTGCAACCTAGGTAGACATTCCATTTACGTTTCTTGGCTTATTAAAATATCATATCTATTATTTAATGTCATATTTTTTATGGCAACATTGTACTTTTATTTTTCTAGCTCCAAGCCTCTGTCTGCCGTACTCACCTATTGTGTGTTACTCTATCCGTGATAATTTTTACTATATACTAACAAATTTACAAAAGGTTCCCAGAAGCAATCTTACTTATCTATGTAACGTTTTACTCCAAACCTATTCCTTTGCATTTATCCATAAAAACACTGAGTACAAGACC
>NC_087213.1:33323660-33331160 GCF_015104395.2 Macrobrachium nipponense
AATTATAATCCCAGGGTCATACAATGTTTGCTACTCGAACAAAATTCTTTCATATATAATGAAAACGCCCCCAATTTTTCATTCCGGGATGAACGCGTAAACAATTCTCATATCAGGATATGAGTCGCTACCTTGAACGTCATTCCTCAGGTAATTAGGTAACTGGCTTAATCATTAGGTATGGTACAAATATGCATTGACCTAAATCAATGAATTTGAATAAATTCTTATGCTTTTTTAAATTCATGTTTGTATACTCTGTCGTGTTAAAACTCCTTGGTTTCCTGAGACTATGAGAGAGAGAGAGAGAGAGAGAGAGAGAGAGAGAGAGAGAGAGAGAGAGAGAGAGATTGTAGGGGAAGCTCATAAGATGGATAAAAACAAAACAAACAAACAAACAAGTACGAGTAATGTCGTTAGGCCTCAAGAAAATACTCAGGCAAACGCTTTCAAGATCGTAAATATCCCGTCAAAGAGGCATTGTAAATTAGTACGGTACGGTACATAAAAAAAAAAAAGACAAAAAATGTGCATTTTACAGCATACCCCATCAGTCAAACAATGTAGTTATAATTCCCTTTGGATATTCAATCTCGCTTATGTTTATAAACAGAAAACACGAAGATTTTGTATCAGGACTTTGCCGAAATGTCTTCGGAATTTCGGGGGATTCTTGCTTTGCTTTCCCAGGTAATGGGATATCTCACGCGGTTCAATATTTGTTTTCAATTCTCGGGGTTCTCAGAAGTCACATTGCTACCTCAAGCATCCAAGGAGGATGTCTCATTTGCAATAAATTTCTCTTCTGCGCCAAACGTTTTCCTGGGTTGTTGAATTGAATTGAATTGAATATAGAATTTAGGCCAAAGGCCAAGCGCTGGGACCTATGAGGTCATTCAGCGCTGAAACGGAAATTGACATTAAAAGGTTGGAAAGGTGTAACAGGAAGAAACCCTCAAAGCAGTTGCATTATGAATCAATTGTTAGGAGAAGGAGGAAAGTAAGATTGAAGATAGAGAATATGAATGGAGGTACAGTAAAAGGAACGAAGGGGGTGCAGCTAGGGACCGAAGGCTAGCTGCAAATAACCGTAAGTAATGCATTGACGGCACTATATGCCCCCCTACGGGGTTCCTGGGTGTTCGATGTGATATCAGTTCCATGATCCATCTATCGTAGTTCGTCATTTGATTCAAAAAGCTGACGTTTACTCCTATGATCTAATTAAACATTTTTATCAGTCACTGAATCTTTTAAAGGTTTTCAATATTCAGTACACGCGTTGTCAAAATCATCATCTCTCAAGGGTAAGTTACTATCATATTTTTTCAGTATAGTTCTAAAGTTTCGTGGGACATAGTTAAAATCAATCCGGAATACTGGCGAGAATATATACTTAGTGTGAAAAAATGTATATCTATAAAGTATATATCAATAACTTCATATATTATGGCTTAGATTATGAAGATTTATATAAGATACTCTAAAAGGAAGATATGGTCGGAAATTAAACAAACGAGAATTAACTGCATTTAAAATAAAGAGAAGTTTGTCCATTTAAATATACGATAAAAAGTACATATTAACAATGTTGTTATTCGGTTAAAAAAAAGAAAAAAAAAGTGACGTCTAGGTTTTCCAGTATTTTAACGTAAAGGAGAGTGTATTTTCTAACCATTTTGCACACCGGATCATTCTTCACTTTAAGCATTAAAACAGTCCTCATGAATTTGCATACTGCCATTGCAACCAACTGTCGACTCAAAATGGCTTGTAACACCTTATAACCCAAACATGTGTTGCATTTAATAATATCGCGTTGTGTTTGCGTTTATAGCCTTAAAGCCGTGCCTGTGTTCGGGCAAAAGTTAAGGTCCTAATATATGTCGGTAAATATTCCCATAAAAATACACAGATGAAGTAAGGAACGGCGTTGTAATTCGGAGGCAGCTGCCTTCGAAATATGACGATTTTGTCCACTTCTTTTTCTTACTCTCATGGACAAATTTTATCTACAGTTCTATTTTAACATATATATATATATATATATATAGTTAATATATATATATATAGATATATAATATTATATATAATATATATATATAGATATATATATGATATATAGAGAGAGAGAGAGAGAGAGATAGAGAGAGAGAGAGAGAGAGAGAGAGAGAGAGAGACATATGTATATAAGTAGGGAAAGAGACCCCATTTCGGCTCAACCTCAACACCCGAACCCCAATGCGGCTCACAAGCGATAAACTCTATAAGCTTGCCTTTATCTTTATAACCTCATGTACGTTGACCATTAACGACTCCACGGGAAAACCACCAAATATTTCACTCTAGTTCAGAAAAGAACCCCAAAATGGCTCATGAATAACTTTTCTGATAGGAGAACCGTGGTTTCGCTCAACCCCTTGAAAATACCCAACCCCATTTTGGCTCAAGATATACTCTACGGATGAAAAAACCACAATTTCATGACCCTTTCAAAATACCCAACCCCACTTTGGCTCAAGATATTCTGTACAGATGCTCAAGATATACTCTACAGATGAAAAAAAAAACCATTTCACGCAAATATGAATGTGAGGGGGAAAAAATTCCAAGTCCCTTAACCATAACCTAACCTGACCTTCATGAAATACCCAACCCCATTTTGGCTCAAGATATACCCTCGGATGGAAAACCACCATTTCACATAACCTAACCTAAGCCAACTCACATGAGTATATGAAAAATATGAATATGATGAACAAATTCTAAGTCCCTTATCCTAACCTAACCCATGTGAGTGAGTATATGAAAAGATATGGATATGAGTAAAATAAATCATAACTCCCATAACCTGACTTTCCTCATGACTCACTGCCAGGTGCACAACATGTCATATCACGTGATAGTATGAATAGCACCCACAACATCCACCACTTTTCTCCATTACCCACTGCCAGGCCAGGTGCACAACATGTCATATCCCGTGATAGCATAAAAGCGAAAAGATTTCTAAACTCCATTCAAATTCAGATAAGCAGCTGATAAGCACCCACAACAGTCATCGTTTCTTTGTGACTCAATGCCAGGTGCACAATATGTCATATCGCGATGGTACGCATTCACGCTAGACATACGACATGACGCGATTATCACAGCTCAATAATCCGTCTCCATGTCCAGCGTCATACACATAACACACACACATACACACGACACAATATACTGCTTTAGCGAAACCTCTTATGAGGGTGATAAATAGACAATTATAACCACCTGCACACACATGCACTGATAATTCCAAGGGTTTCGCTGATGTGAGTTAATCCCTGAGACCTGAAGGGATATGACATTTACGATTGCTACTGCCGATATATAAGGTCAAACAGCAGCGGCAAGACCCACATCAGTTTGCCAATAGGCTGCTCTACTCCAAAACATCTCCACAAGCAGACATGGGTAATTCCACCAGCAACAGCGGCGATGAAACTGAGTGACAGTTCCATTGAAATTCCTTCACCGTGGCATATATATACAGCACCAAAGGCTACGGCTAACCAGAGGACTGCTGAGTCTGCTGTCAATGTTGGAAGAAGAGGAGCGAACAGACCCGACCCAGGACAATCCTTAACAGGAGATACAGCAAGGAGCACCACTCAGCAGGATGGTAAGAATAATTCTTTTTATTTAGAAGTTTGTCAAGATGTGGCTCGCTGTAAAAAAAAAATGCACATTTTCACGGCCACATTTACATATAAAACAATCAGTTTACCTTTAGTAAAATCTCTACTTGTTATTCCTATTTTTTGCAGGTTCCACCATGAACACTGTCACAGCTCTACTGAATGGGGAAAATGCAAGGGAAACATTGCCGAGAGGAGGTCACTGTCAAGTAGGAGGTGCCAAACAACATCAGACGCTGCTTAACAGGGAAGGAGAGGAGGCCAACCGAATTGTGAGTGCTATCACTTATTCAACCGCAGTAGGAATGCACATTGACGGGACAACGGTGCTCAGAATTAACAGAACGCAGCTTGCCGAGGACGTCTTGCAAACACTCCGGGAGAGGGGTATGAATTCTGTCATGTTACACATGTGCATTATCCTCACCAAGCAGAGTGAATGGTGGGTGGCAGTGGTACCTCCGTGAAACAAGTTCTTTTTATGTTAATATGCCACCTGGGCTAACACTGGTGGACACAGTGTACGAATCGCTAGATGAAGCTATTGAATACGTGGCGAGCAACCTTGAAGATAGGCTCAACTTAGCGTGGGTTCAGTTGGTGCATAACATCACTACACAGTGTGCAAATCAACATCTTGCGGCGAGAGATGGTGAACATAGCAAACTTTAAAGAGTATCCCGCGGGGATCAGGGGCATCAGCCAAGGTGTCAACATCGAACCTGGGTACAACTGCATCATTACAGCACTAGAAGCGTATGTGCTACTCAGGAAAAACCACAACACACCAGGTAAAAACATCACCAGGGATGTGAAAAAGTGGATAAGGACAAATCAGATCAGCATTAAACACACACCCGACAAACCACTGAACAGAGACTCCTTCAAGACATTGGAA
Source organism: Macrobrachium nipponense (assembly GCF_015104395.2). Lineage (NCBI taxonomy): Eukaryota > Metazoa > Arthropoda > Malacostraca > Decapoda > Palaemonidae > Macrobrachium > Macrobrachium nipponense. The sequence goes on from NC_087213.1 coordinate 33,328,239, forward strand.
AAAGACAACAACCTTAACATCTATGTGTACAAATTGTGTGAACTGGTCATGGGAAAACATCAGAAAAAACAATGGACTGGGCATCTCACTAGAAATGGGGGTAACACGTCATGTCCCCGACTGGTCAGTCTACTGCTAATCACAGATGTCCACCTCATACTCATCAAAGACAATTTTGCCTACGTGAAGGCATTCTGCCACGGGGTAAAGACAATGAGGAAAGAATACACAGGTGGCATGTGTTATCACTCTATAATCTTGTATAATACCTCCGCCATACATGATGCCCACACCCGAAGTTGTTCAACCCGAACCACAGTCGATGGCAGACGCAATGAATACTGTACTCACAGAGTAGGTGTAGGTGAACGTTGCGTCAATGATTTTCTGGTTAAATTAGCCGAAGACTGGGCCAGGATACGTAAGACAATGGTGGCACACAAAATCAGCATGACCTCTGAAACAACCCGCCAGTTTGAACAGGTTACACACTGCGAAAGTTGCAACATTAAGTTCACCGATAACACTATCAAAGTGCAGCATCACATGCACCACATACCAATACACAACTATGTGTGCACATTATGCAGGAAGTGCAATTTTAATTTGAAATATGCAGACAGAGCCCTACCAGTGTTAGTACACAATTTGTCTTACAATGCCGTACTCATCTTGAAAGAAGCGGTTGCCGAGCATAACTTTGAAATCTTGAAACGTGATGGAGGCACATTTTATTCACTTAAAACTGGCAACATTAGATTGATGGGCAGTGCCCACATGATCAGAGGATCGTTTTCCACTCTCACATCAAGTCACATCAAGCAGAAAGGAGCTATGGAAATCACACACCATAGGTTATCTAAATATCCCGACGAGTGCACCAAACTAGTTTTGAGCACAGGTAAACAGTACTACCCTTACAACTACATCACAGGTTTCGAAGTGTTGCAAAAAACTCGCATCCCTCCCAAAGTGTTTCAATTCCTCACTGTTACGAACCCCGGGAGGTCCACTCTAGGTTCGATATTAAATAAACAAAAAGAATTCTACACCAACAGTTGAAACTGGGGATACAAATATAGAAAGATACACAAACAGAACAAAGATTTATTTACAAGCTTACTAACTAAGAAAAATGAAGAATGGTTGCTCCTGTTTACATAACAAAGTAAAATCTTACAATGCGTGAACTAGGGAAACAGTGAGGTAATGAAAATACTTGGTGGCCAGTTTTGCCACAGTTATACACAGTTTGGACTGGACCCAGTTTACTATTTAATGTCTACCTCCCTCTCACTAGACTTTTCTCCACAATTCACGAGCGTGCGCTCCCCTTAATCTCCAATTGGGAAACTTACCAACTGATTGCTAACAACATCAGAGGTGGTTTCTGCAGTCTAGTCCGAAGGTACGCCTTAGCGAACAACCCCAAGTTAAACCGACAATTTAAAGCTGGTGATCGACAGTCATATATACTGTACGTCGATTTTACCAGTCTTTATCCTACAGTGATGAGCAGATATAAATTGCCTTTGGATGAAATAACGGAGCTCTCCCCCACCGAACTAGAGAGGTTTACCGCCAGTGATATCACATCCATCAATTCACAAGGAGAACACAGTTATTTCATCCTCCTCGATACTAAGAAAGTTAGGGATGATGTTGCTCTCAGGACGGATGAGTTCTCTCTAGCTATACATCACATGAATGTAACCCTCCAGGATCTATCCCCTTAGATAGCCTATTAGAAAAGTTTAATGTGAGGCTTCCTAAACAAAATGTCAAACTGGTAGGCACACACTTGCAAATGCAAAACACTTAATTTGCCTTCCCCTATTGCAAACATTAATAAGACTCAGTCTACAAGTTGATGTCATAAGAAAAGTTTACAAGCTCAAACAAGGATTTTATTTAAGGGAATACATCACAGAGAATGCAGAGAGGAGAGCGAAAGAATCAGACCCTGACAAGAGGAACACCATCAAAATCTTGAACGGCATTTTTGGTGTGACCATCAAAAACCCTTTGAACTATTCCACCAGGACAGTTGTTACCACTGATGAACCCTCTCTACTTAGAAATGTGTCTAAGCACACATAGTACAAGTCCTTTGAAAGGCTGAACAATCTACGATACATTGTGAATCACTGCAGATGGTGGGAGGAATGATGTGTCACATCCAACAGAGGAAGGTAGCTCTATGTCCTTTATAGGATAAAAGGTAATACATCACCCTTTATAAATCCCTCACTTTCAGTCACCCTCAGATCCCAGTGAATGAACGAATGGGGGGAGTGGAAGGAGTTGACGAAGAAGAAGATGAGATCCTGGCACCCCCAACGCCGCCACCGCCACCGACCGTGGCAAGCAATTCCAAAGCCTCTACCCAACCTTATGACTTTCAACCCCCCACTCCTTCATACTGCTTCCCCGAGATAACAGATTGTTCCAAAAGATGGAAGTGGACAGCAAATTGGAGGTTAAGCAGCAGCAGAAGCAGCAGCTGCGACCGATAACTCCCCTCGCAAATTCTTGGGCGAAGTTGATGTTTCCTCCACTTGCTAAGAAAAGTCGGCTCGGCCTGAGTAGACTAAAATGTGTGCCTGTATATACAAATTCATTTATGAATTTATAGTTTAAATTATTGTGAATGTATGTAAAAAATTATAACACATAAAATCAACGCGCAATCAAATTCATTTCTCCACAACCCTCAGCTGTATATAAAAATTATGATGAATAAAAACATTGTACAATCAAATGCATTTCTCTACAACCTTCACCTGTATATAACGCTCAGGTAAACATTGCATCTGCTCAGTAGCATATTAACTGTAACCATGGAAACAGGTCTCTTCCAGGGAGAAATCTTAAACCTTTTTACCGTTCCTGCACGAATTATCATGGCAGGTATCCGCAACA
>NC_087213.1:33336160-33347306 GCF_015104395.2 Macrobrachium nipponense
CATATTAACGTAAAAAGAACCCGTTTCATGGGTTGTACCACTACCACCCACCATTCTCTGCCTGGTGATGATGATGCACAGGTATAAGATGACAAAATTTATACCCCTCTCCCGGAGTGTTCGCAAGGCATCCTCGGCAAGCTACGTTCTGTTAATTCTGAGCCCCGTTGTCACATCAGTGTGCATTCCTACTGCGGTGAATAAGTAATAGTACACACAATTCGGTTAGCCTCCACTCTTTCCCTGTTAAGCAGTGTCTAATGTTGTTTGGCACCTCCTACTTGACAGTGACCTCCTCTTGGCAATGTTTCCCTTGCATTTTCCTCATTCAGTAGAGCTGTGACAGCGTTCACAATGGAACCTGCATAGAATAGGAATAACAAGTAGAGCATTTGCTAAATATAAACTGATTGTTTTATGAGTAAATGTGGCGGTGACAATGTGCATTTTTTTTTACAGCAAGTCACATCTCGACAAACTTCTAAATAAAAAGAATTGTTCTCACCATCCTGCAGAGTGGCGCTCCTTGCTGTACCTCCTGTTAAGGATTGTCCTGGGTCGGGTCTGTTCGCTCCTCTTCTTTCAACATTGACAGCAGACTCAGAAGTCCTCTGGCTAGTCCGAGCCTTCAGTGCCGTATATATATGCCACGGCGAAGGAATTCCAATGGATATGTCATTCGTAGTTTCATCGCCGCTGTTGCTGGTGGAATTACCCATGTCTGCTTGTGGAGATGTTGTGGAGTAGAGCAGCCTATTGGCAAACTGATGTAGTTCTTGCCGCTGCTGTTTGACCTTATATACCAGCAGTAGCAATCGTAAATGTCATTTCCCTTCAGGTATCAGGGATTAACTCACATCAGCGAAACCTGTGGAATTATCAGTGCATGTGTGTGCAGGTAATTGCAATCGTCTTTTTATCACCCTCATATGAGGTTTCACCAAAGTGGTATATCATGTCATGTGTGTGTGTGTGTGTGTGTTATGTGTAAGACACTGGGCATGGAGACGGATTATCAAGCTGTAATTGTCACGTCATGATGTGTGTCTCATGTGAATGCGTACCATCGCGATATGACATATTGTGCACCTGGCATTGAGTCACAGAGAAACGGTGACTGTTGTGGGTGCTTATCAGCTGCTTATGTGAATTTGAATGGAGTTTAGAAATCTTTTCACATTCATACTATCACGTGAAATGACATGTTGCGCACCTGGCAGAGTCATGAAGAAAGTCAGGTTAAGGGAGTTATAATTTATTTTACTTGTATTCATATCTTTTTATATACTCACATTCTAAGGGACTTAGAATTTGTTCCTCACATTCATATTTTTCATATACTCATGTGGGTTAGGTTAGGTTAAGGGACTTTCCCTCATATTCATATTTATGTGAAATGGCAGTTTTTCCTCCGAACGGTATATCTTGAGCCAAAATGGGGTTGGGTATTTCACGTGGGTTAGGTTAGCTTAAGGGACTTAGAATTTTTTCCCTCATATTCTTATATGTGTGAAATGGGGGTTTTTCATCCGTAGAGTATATCTTGAGCTAATAGGGTGGGTTGGGTTAGGTTAGGTTAAGTGACTGAATTTTTTTTACTCATATTCATATTTATGTGAAATGGTGGTTTTTCCATCCATATAGTATATCTTGAGCCAAAATGGGGTTGGGTATTTTCAAGGGGTTGAGCGAAACCACGGTTCTCCTATCCGAAGAGTTATTCATGAGCCATTTTGGGGTTCTTTTCTGAACTAGAGTGAAATATTTGGTGGTTTTCCCGTGGAGTCGTTAATGGTCAACGTACAGTTGGACACAGGTTTCCCTGGTACACCGTCTTGCGAGACTTCGAAAAATTACATGGTAACAGTGTTTACTGAGGGAGATGGGGGGGGAGAACCTCTACTCTGCTAACAAGAGTTCCACCAATAAGTTCTGGAGCTTCGTTTGGTGGGCGGAGTTATTAGGTATGGTTGGAGAAAGACACACACACACACACACACACACACACGGAGTAAAAAAAATCTGAGCAGTTTATATAGTTGTAATGAAGATTGTTGTCTCATTTGTAATATAAGTTTGTTTATTAAGGTTCCATTTACCTTTCGGCCAAGACGTTATCTTACAACCGTGTCTATTATTATATATCGGTCCATATTCATTACACAATACTTAAAATTGATCAACATTTTAAAGTTTATATTGGTATGCCGAAAAATCATGGAACATCATAACAGGATAGTTTAACCTATTCGCGTAAGCCAAGTTTACAGCATTGGTTGCAGTACGTTTTTTCTCTCTCTCTCTCTCTCTCTCTCTCTCTCTCTCTATACGGCTAGCTAACTATATATAATATATCTCTCTCAGCTATACTAGCTAATTAGTGATAAGAACCCTGCGCTCAGTATGCAGTTCTGATATGTCATTAGTGTATTCAGGGAGAGGATCAGTGACCCAATAATATCGAAGATTGCCCCCCCTGACAATACCCGTAAGCATAACCAAAGCAAAGAAATTTCTCATCTCTGATACTGTAATGTCCTAAACTCTTGTTCCCTTGAGTGTTCGCTTGATATATTACCCATTTTATAACATGAAATTAACGATTGGATCTCTATACAGTCAGTTCCATTATAGAATTATAAAAAAAAGAATAAAAAAAAGTTTATTCCTGATATACTATCATCAAAATCGAAGGTGTGCGGCAAAAAATTATCGCCACCAATCCTGTGCCACACAGGATTAGCTGGTTTGACGTTTCTGACAACCTCCTAGGCCACCCTTACCTCCCCTCCCCTGCGCAGTTCATACGAATGGAAGACGATCAGTGCAAACCGCCAGCAAGACCTCTAATAAGGCAAAGTAGTACAGAACCAATATCGATACAATAAGCTATGAAGGCGCACAAAATTAAAAACTTAAGAACGTCACATGACGTAAACAAACATGTGGTGGGACGACTTCTGCAACACGTCATATGACGTGGGTTTGACCTTTTAAGGGTTAACTGTTGTTTTTTTCTAAAATTATGTATGCACCGATATATTATAGACTATATATTTCGTTGACTTCAGGTGATAGGTGAAGTCATTTGGGCTTTCCTTATAGTGGCTGACATAAAGAGAGTATCATCTACTGAATTGACAGTTACCTTTTAAAATGTCCCACAGAGCATATGACCCCTATACTCAGAAACGTCAACGACGGCCCAAAAATATGCCACATTTTTACTCTTGCTCATATAACTTAGGTTTTTACACCAAAGATCATTGAAAATATCAGTAGGATATAAAGCATTACATTTCAAATAATGGAAACTATTTTAATAGACTTCAAGAAGCTAATAAGCGAAAATAAGTGGCGAAGTATCATATCTGTATCGGCCACACCACAGAGAACAAAGTATACAGGTAAGGCAATTTTGCCAATACTGCTACCGACCTCACTGTATGATAACAGTGCTCAGCGAGTCATTCAGTTCTATAATTCAATGCTGTTAACAAGAAACGGTGATTAGGAAGACATCAAAAACATGTGGGGCCTGAGTAAGTAGGAAAGTTTACTGCAATACTCAAAATATTGTATGGAGGCATTACGCCATTTTTTACAGATACTTCGAATATTATATCAAGAATATCATGGTTATAAGAAAACTTGTTATGAATTATGTTTATTAAAACATATAATCAAATAACTAGTGAGAACAAAATGAGAACATTTTATGTCCTATTACAAAAATATAACATTTAAATTATACAATACTATACCTTGACCATCCACCCTCTCTCTCAGTCACTTCCCTCAATCTGTCGGGCATCGAATGAACAAGGTTGAAAATTTGCTGTGGTCTCCGTCTACAAATTTCCCACAGAGTTGATGTGAGCCATGAGTTGCTGTGTTGTTCTCTCATGTTCCATTTCCATGTGTTCACCATTTGGGCCCCCCCGGGGTTCAATCACATTCATATCTGTTCCTTTTCTCGGCCATTCAAGAAGAAGCAGGTTATCCTGTCTGGCAAACCACTCTTGAAACAACGTGAGCAGTGTGAAGGGAAAATTCCTTTCTCGTAACGAAGGCAAGGAGGTGGTTTGCAGCAGCTCAACATACTTAGCTGCTGTAAATCGTCCCTCGATACGGAACACATCACCCATACCATGCAGACACACCCAGCCCCATACGTTGCAGGTGACATGGCCAGATCGAACCACCTCAACGATGTTACGGGGTTCATATCTGAAAGAGAGAAAAAAATGGTGGTGTATAATATAAATCATATATATATATATACCTTTGGAGAATTTAAATTCTCAGTGATGAACAACACTGAAAGAATTCTATTGTGTAATTATTTATTTAATATATTATATTGGAGGAAAAAGAGCAAATGATGCCACTGTCCCTTACCTAATATTTATCTCAGAAATAGCACTCTTATTTTTGTTAACTCCCTTTGTATATTTTGACAGTCCACTTCCGTGGAACAAAATCTGAAGATTAATAATTAATATAAAGAAGAATGCAATTGATAATTGATGCAAGTAATGATTTTGCTTATCATACAGAGTTCTATTTGTTCGCCAACAATGCAGCTTCCCATGCGATGTGGACGAGAAGCACTTCTCGTTAGTAAAGATGACCCTGCCCCAAAAGTCCAACCCTAACCCTTATTCAGCATGACATTGGGGCAAAATCAAGCCTTCCCGCCTTATGTTGTTCCGTCAAGAGCTCCTTCGTCCCTGGAGTTCTGTGATGAATCCCAGCAGCATGGAGTCTGCGTCGTACTGTCATCGATGACACTTCTAATCCAAGGTCCTCATAAATGGCCTCGCGTTGGTTAAGGGTTGCTCTCGAGCCACCCTGATAATGGCGTCAATCCTCAGCTGGGGTGGTTTTCCGTGGACCCCCTGGCCTAGCTAAGAGAACATATTATCTTAAGTTGTTAACTTATAATTTATATAACATCGCAATCAATTCTAGATTCTTCGAATTTTGTACTCTATGGATTGATCATAATTTAGTAAACATGGCTGTATATTTTTGGTTTCAAAAGCATATCAAATAGAACGAGATTACATATATCCATAATATTCTCAATTTGGTTGGTGGTCATTAAAACTGTAAATCATTCTGAGCCATCACTGAAATGACATTTAATAAATAAACTATGCTATCAAAAGACACAATGACTGTGACGGGGTGGGCACAAATAAAATGCTCTTACAGGCTTAATTTTACCGAGACAACTCATCGAGTATCTAACTTTGTTCGTGGTCGAGGTGTCGGCAAGGGCCAACCACCCACCGTGTGGAATTATGGAGGTGCACCTGAAATATTTCTGTGGTGTTGGAATGGCTGTGGATATCTGTAGTCTAACCAAAATTATAATAGCGAGACGAAATACATTTAAGAAAGAAACTTTCATATCAAATAAGCAAGATTAAATAACCATGAACAATGTAACATATCCACCAATTATTCAGCATAAACAACTTACGCAAGTCGTTCAAGTTCCCACTCTCCTCCCACCCTTCTTATCCACAACTGTACCGTGGTGGGGGCACACCAACATCACGTGCAATGGGTCGTATCGGGAAGCTATTGTCGCGTGAAGTGACAATTCGTCCTCGCAGCGCCAGATTTGTGTCCCTTCGATTCATGGTGAGTGGTTATGAAGTCTGATCCATTTTAAAATCCTGCTGACGCCTCACCTCCGTTGGGATTTAGACTCTGTTTTGAGTCGAGTAAAACAATACCATGATTCATTTATCATTATATCGTTCCTTGATTGTAGGATTAGCCAATAGGGATCATAATCACCATGGTATGAAATAAAGATACTACTGTTAAATATAATAAGCTCACATAATTATTGTTCTGTTAATAATTACATTGAGAACTGAATACTCGTTGAGCACTGCTTCGTAAAATGAGCTCGGCAAAAAGTGTTCGCGAATTCTCTAACCTATTTCTCTGTATACCGTAATTTATGAAGAGTATCAAATCACAAATTATAAAGAATAGACACCTGTCCTGTACGAAGAGGCAAAACTCGATTAGCCAGAAATGGATATGAACACGACAGTATAAAAAAAAAAAAAAAAAAATTCGCCTACCCTCTCCCTCCACCCCCACTTCCACCCCCTTCCTCTTCCTTCCCTCACCTCTCCTCCCCATCCATTCTCTCTCTCTCTGAATGTTACTTCAGTTTAAGTATATTTTGTACGATTTTCTTTTATCTATCCATCTATCTAATCTAATAATAATAATTTACAATATTGTTTATATCTAACGATTCACTCGGTTGTTACCTACCAGCAAGGCTGGCATTACGGTACGGTACGGCCTGGTTGATATTTAGCCTATGTGTACGGTACGGAATTACGCAACGACAATTTTACCAAAGTACGATACGGTATAGTTCAGGTACGGAAAAAATGTGCAAATTCCGTACCGTACTACCTTACCTTAGGCATGGATATATTACTTTTGCTCTACGTTGAAAACAAGGGAACAATATTAATTAATTATTAATAATAATAACCAGTAATATAGGATTTTTTTAGTTTTTTACTATTATTCTTAGCATCAGCAGCAGTAGTAGTAGCTATTACTATTTTTATCTTAAGGTCAAATTGTTTTTTCTTTCTTTAGTAACTATTGACTTGGGTAAGGAGTAAATTATTATAATGATTAGAGTGAGAGATATCTGCATGTATGGTGGAGTAGTAGAACGATAGATACTGTGATTGATGGTAAAGCTACTGTTATACTTGAGTTTGGTTACCTCCTTCGCAATCTTCATTTGGACTCAGGGCATCAGCCAGATGCTTGTATTACGAAGGTGAAGAAGAAATGGCCGCCTAGGAACATAACTGTCGGCATGGTAGCAGATACCCGTTTGTTACGCAACTTTTCAACTTTTTTTTTTTTTTTTTTTTTAGCAAAGAGAGAGCCGCCAATTGCCTACTGATCGGTTTGAATAGTTAACTGGTTACAGTTGCTCTTGGTGTTACAAATAAATTTGAGCGTTTTTTACCGACATTCATCGGAGTTAAAACCTTGATTATTCCGAAAATTATAGCAAAATCTCGTACTGATACCAGTCTTCATTACAGTGTTATTGACCAAAAACATGACTGCACTGTCTGTAAAACCCAAACAGTAAGAGAGCTTTACCAATTACAAATAAACATTACCTTTTATCTGAAATGTTTTTGATTATACGTTTTGAAGTTAACTGCAATTGCGGTTGTTTTTTATTTATACTTAATGGTAATTGTAATTGTAACTGAAAAGTTCAAATAATAGAGTACTTTATTTGAAATTGTTATCCTAGAGCAGCCCTCTTACTTTTCGAGAACTCATCTTAACCAAATGCAATAGAGATGTTTTGAGTCGCTACCCAATTTATTTATTATATTATTAAGGGAGAATCTTACCAGCTACTAATTTTAAAAATTGTGTTATTCCATTTATTTCCTTTTTTTTTGTGCAAAAAGTTTTGTGAAATTTTTTCCAATATTTAAGTTTTGTATTTCAGTATTATTGAAGTTGTAATTGTAATTCGATAACAGGTCAGGTAATTATGATTCTAATTGTAATAGACATAAAGCAAACGTAATCACCCCTAACCAGCTTATATTACATAAGATATGCGACAGTAGCTACTTCATACGAAATGGATGAGCATAAAAATAATGGGAACGGAACAAAAGTAAAAAAAAATTTTTATGTATACATGGAGAAAACTGATTAGAAATTCGGTGATTTTTCCACTGCACTTCGGCTTTCTCTCGGGGGGGTACCTGTGAATTGTTCAATCTTTAATAAATCGACTTTATCTTTCTCGGGATCTATGTGGTTCTGCACCCTTATTTGACCAGTCAACCAATTCAAATCCTCTCGACCTTCAAACCATTCCTGGACTATTCTGGCCGCATGGATGGGGCAGCCGTCATGAATGAAAATGACAGGACTACTATGAGATTCAGGGCTTCTGTAACACGGTTTTTTGGCAATAACTTTTTATCTATGCATTTCATAGATATAACGCTTATTCAGAATACACATTATATCTACACATAAATTTTGACTGTATTCTGCATTACGTAGGTTGAATAAATTTGGTACTTATAATGTAAAAGTGACTTTTTTTGAAGACGGACCAACTTCCTCAGAGATAAGGTTTCGAGCGCACTCGTTACGTAACTTATGACAGCATTTCTTCCCTCTTTCTCGATGGATGATTGGCTATACGTAACGAAGGCTATACCTCTGGCAACAATGACAAAAATTTAAATACAAGCAAAGCAGTACACCTTTATGAACTCTGAATCCTCTCCACTGATAATTGTCATAATGTTAATCCAACAAAATATGTTAATATATACAAAAACACTCCGATTATTTGTCTAACTCCCAAAATAAGTGTCCTAAGAAATTATTAATCTACTTTTATAGGTCACAATCAGATTGACAAGATGTAGGGAATAGTTGGTAATTTTCAAAGAAATAGTAGACAAGCTTGATTTGATAACTGTTGTATCCAATGTCAAGCAATTTTTATTTATCGACTATCTACCTATTTACTAAAAAAAAAAAAAAAAAAAAAAAAAAAAAAAAAAGTAGACAGTACCGTATTTTGGCTTTAAACCTTCACCAATAATTATCGTCAGAATGATGACTTCATGAGGCTCCACCCACTTTGGCCTCGTCATAATTCAGGATAACAATGAAGGCTATCGTGGCCATTGTTGTATTAGAAAATTTAACTTCTGGCTATAAAAACTCATTTTCGAGTAGTTGTAAGAAATGCTAAATGATCCTCAGGGATCCCAGCAGTTGGCCTAAACGTTTAATTCATGTATATTGCTGCTATTACTATTTTGCGCACTACTGCTACAGTAGTATTACTACGCGAGCACAGATACCCACCCACATCTATGTATCGTTCCGCCATTCATAAAGTCTTTATATCCAACATGGTCGTACAGACTAAAGAAGAAGAAGAAAAAAAATTATATCGGATGATCCGTTGTCTGCTTGAGATTTTAGCACATATAAGCTTGTATTTTACTTTGTTTGGATAAAAATCTTATATTAACAAAAATAGTTATATAAAGACTGTTTACATACAAACTCTCTCTCTCTCTCTCTCTCTCTCTTGGTAGCATAGTGAATAGTTAATGGAAATGTTCAAAATCCTGAAGGACATTACAAGTATTATAATCACGTTACGATAAATACAAATCAGACCATAAACATTGGATTTAAACTAGAAACTGAATAATTACCTATTCAGGCTATAGTAAGTATGGCCACGGGCTTTCTCTTGACTGTATAAAGTTTCTAGTCGTAAGACAAATGCAGTTTTGCAACCATGGGGACAATTCCAACTCCTGTTACCCATTCTTGACTACTATGGGTTTCAGAGCCGATGAAATAAGGTGAATGGGTTTCTGTCTGGTGGATGGGCGGGGCAACATTTCGTAAAACGATGTTTACTTTGCTTACGTAATGAATGTTTTTCGACTCTTGGCTCGCAATCATTGGCCATGGCGTCGGCTAGATCTTTTATTTTTACTCTATAAAAATTAGAACTATCGGGTTTAGGTTATTGATAATGCTGACAAAATTTGTGTGTAGTTGTAAAATATACACATATGTCAACTTTCAGCTACATCCGATGTTTTGATAAGGAGCAAAATCCAAAAAACCATGTTACAGAGGCCCTGAATTTCATAGTAGGTGGAAAGGGATAATTCCGCTGGTGAAGTGAAGGGAGGAAGAAATCCTGAAGAATTTTAACGTATTTTTCACTGATGAAACCCTTCAGTCTTGGTGATATCACATATACCATGTAAGGAAATCCAGGCCCACATGTTTACGGTTACAAGCCACTCCTGGCCACTTCGTAAATGTTTCCTCGGTGGTATCTGAAGGAAACAATCTAAATTTTTTACAATTTACGCGTTGCTTTCCGTAAAAGGGAAAATAATGATATATCGTTTGGGGAAATGTAATGCTAAGTAACAACTCGTGCATTAGGATAATGTTTATTCATCTATGAGGATTAATACTTATTACAAGTTTGCCTCTTCCAACCTCTTATACACTAAAACAGCTCGAAAGCTGATTAGTGGAATTCACGTTAAGAGAGGGACAGCACCACCTTTAGTAAACAGTGTTACAAACAGACAATTAACAATGACAGTAATGACCTGAGATGTTGCAATGCCAGTAACAGCCAATCAATCAATCAGTCCCACTAATCGTGTAATTTAATATATCACTTTGTTCGGTGATAACGATATCACTGCTACAGCACCCCTATTACACGCTAACAAGTTTGTCACCCAATCATGGCTAGACTGAGGTGTTGTATAAATTTTGATAGTTATCTGTCCTCTGCTAGTATTCGTTATAGTCTCCAAATGAACAGCAACATATAGTTCTCCGGGCACAGATCGTCGCTCTACGAGAAAGTGGGCTTTCAATGCGTGCTGTTGCACAGCGTCTTGACGTCTCCCCTACAACAGTAAATAAATGGAAAAGGAGGCAAGCTTAGACTGGGAAATTGACCGACTTTCGATAGCATTTATCTATTTCATTTATTTATTAATTTTTTAAACTATAAACCTTATAAACCCGTGAAATTATGAAACCTAAATTACAGTTGCTTTGGTCCTGTTGAACTCTAATAGTGATTCTTTCTCTTTACTTCCCAGAATACCAAGTAGCGTTCCCATAATTAAACAGGCTATAATTAATCTTGATTATCTAGGTATCTGCATATTAATTACCTATTTCAGTTCGAAGACCTCCACCACGAATGACCACCCGTTACGATAACGTCGACATTCGACGAGCAGCATAAGAAGATCCTTTTACCAATACTATTGCTATTTGTGAACGTCTGGTATTAAATGTTTCGGCCATGACGGTGCGAAGACGTCTGCATGAGGCAGGAATACCTCATAGAATTCATGCCAAGAAGGAATTTCTCGCCGAACGGCATCGTGCTGATAGGCTTGCCTTCGTTCAACAGTTTTGGGGGGAGGATATGGAATTTTGGTCTCGAGTCGTATGCAGTGACGAAAGGTCTTTTACTAGCAGAAGTCACGGCAGAATACATAACTGAAGACCGAGT
>NC_087213.1:33347806-33382806 GCF_015104395.2 Macrobrachium nipponense
GGTTGCAGCGTCTGCAGAATGAAGTGGAAGACATGACGAAGGAAAAGGGTGAATCCAGCGTGAAGATAAGGTGCGTAGCTGAAGATGAACGAGCTAACATGCCTTTTTTGAAGAAGGAAATGGTCGGCAATCAATCCGGTGGAGAGGAAGACTGGTGTCCAGGCCGAACTGAAGGAGCAGCGGGGAGATGAGGCCCGACAGACGAGATGAGCGAAGGAGAAATTGATTTGCAAGCGGAAGAACCTGAAGGGGAATTACAGATGCCTGACGAAGGACAATTGGAAAGTGCCGGAGCAGGTGCCCAGCTTCAAGGAATAGCAGGATCCAGTCTAAGGTGGACTCACGAAGACGGATCATATTTTGAAAATGAGAGAATGTTTTGTTGTATGGAATTTGTTTTGAATTGAAATAAATAAAGGTTATTTACAAAGATGGCAATTTTCATTACCACAATAATTCTTGAGAGTAATACTTGTTACATACATAATAATTCGAGTTTAAGTGGAGATTAAAGGACTTCTTTCATAAATGGATGTGGGTGAATGAATGAATTTTAGTTTGGATCTTAAGATTGATCCGCCAATAGTTTTCTTTTAGCTTTGGGAAAACTAAAGGTTACTAATTGATGAAAGTTCGAAGATTAGTTTGTATGAATAGTTTTGATGTTTATGTAAAATAAGTTTGTGTTAAATGTTGAAGGAAAAGAAAGCTGGAGGAAAATAAATCATGAAAATGTTTTTGAAGAGTTAAGAGTTTTATTGATTCCCTGAAGGGAAAAGGAAGATGGAGGGATTGTAGAAAGGTTGAGGAAAATGAGTGTATTTCTGGAGTGGCAGAAAAAGGAGCAGAGAATTGAGGGAAGATTGGTGGAGTGCCAGGAGAAGGAGCAAAGGATTCAGTGAAGATTCGTGGAGTGCCAAAAGAAGGAAGAAAGGATTGAGAGAAGCCTAAGGAGATTTGCAAAGATACAGTGGCATATTCTGTTCTAGGACTAAGCAAAGGGTAAGTATATGCAGGGGACGGCGGGCAAGCCCGCCGAACCGCCTAGGGGCGGGTGAGCCAGGAGGACAGCTGAGATCCCCGGGGCGGGTGGGCCAGGAGGCTCGCCGAGGTCCCCGGGGCGGGCGGGCCAGGAGGCTCGCAGAGGACCCAGGGGCGGGCGGGCCCAGAGGACCGCCGAGATCCCCGGGGCGGGCGGGCCCGGAGGCTCGCCAAGGTCCCCAGGGCGGGCGGGGGGCCAGGAGGCTGCAGAGTTCCCGGGGCGGGCGGGCCAGGGCGGGCGGCCAGGAGGCACGCCGAGGTCCCCGGGGCGGGCGGCCCAGGATTGCACGCCGAGTTCCCCCCAGGGCGGGGCGGGCCAGGAGGCACGCCGAGTTCCCCGGGGCGGGCGGGCCCAGGAGGCACGCCGAGTTCCCCGGGGCGGGCGGGCCAGGAGGCACGCCCGAGTTGCCCGGGGCGGCGGGCCAGGAGGCACGCCGAGGTCCCCTTGGGGCAGGCGGGCCAGGAGACACGCCGAGGTCCCCGGGGTGGGCGGGCCAGGTGGAGGCACGCCGAGGTCCCCGGGGGGGGGGGGCGGGCCACTGGGCCCGCCGAGGTCCCCCGGGGCGGGCGGCCTACTGGGCCCGCCCGAGGGTGTCCCGGGCGGGCGGGCCACTGGGCCCGCCGAGGTCCCCGGGGCGGGCGGGCCAGTCGGCCCGCAGAGGTCCCCGGGGCGGGGCGGGCCAGTCGGCCGCAGAGGTCCCCCGCCCCCGGGGCGGGCGGGCCAGTCGGCCCGCCGAGGTCCCCGGGGCGGGCGAGCCAGTCGGCCCGCCGAGGTCCCCAGGGCTGGCGGGCCAGTCCCCCGGCCCGCCGGGAGGTCCCCGGGGCGGGCGGGCCACTGGGCCCGAGGTCCCCGGGGCGGGCCGGCCATCACCCGCCGAGGTCCCCGGGGGGCGGGCCAGGCCACCTGGGCCACCCTGGGGCCCGCCGAGGTCCCCATGTGCGGGCGGGCCACTGGGCCCGACCGAGGTCCCTGGCGCGCATGGCCATTGGGCCCGCCGAGGTCCCCGGGCGGGCGGGCCACTGGGCCCGCCGAGGTCCCCGGGCGGGGCGGGCGGGCCACTGGGCCCGCCGAGGTCCCCGGGGCGGCGCCACTGGGCCCGCCGAGGTCCCCGGGGCGGGCCGGGCCACTGGGCCCGCCGAGGTCCCCGGGGCGGGCGGGCCACTGGGCCCGCCGAGGTCCCCTGGGCGGGCGGGCCACAGGGCCCGCCGAGGTTCCCGGGGCGGGCGGGAGGGCCGGTCGGACCCGCCGAGGTCCCCGGGGCGGGCGGGCCACTGGGCCCACCGAGGTCCGCCGGGGCTTGGGCGGGCCACTGGGCCCGCCGAGGTCGCCGGGTGGGGCGGGCGGGCCACTGGGCCCGCCGAGGTCCCGGGGCGGGCGGGCCAGTCGGCCCGCCGAGGTCCCCGGGCGGGCGGCTATTCGGCCCGCCGAGGTCCCCGGGGCGGGCGGGCCACTGGGCCCGCCGAGGTCCCCGGGGCGGGCGGGCCAGTCGGCCCGCCGAGGTCCCCGGGGCGGGCGGGCCAGTCGGACCCGCCGATGTCCCCGGGACGGCCGGGCCAGTCGGCCCGCCGAGGTCCCCGGGACGGGCGGCCGGGCCAGTCGGCCTGCCGAGGTCCCCGGTGGCGGCCGGGCCACTGGGACCACCGAGGTCCCCGGGGGCGGGCGGGCCCACTGGGCCCGCCGAGGTCCCCGGGGCGGGCGGGCCACTGGGCCCCGCCCGAGGTCCCCGGGGCGGGCGGGCCACTGGGCCCGCCGAGGTCCCCGGGGCGGGCGGGCCACTGGCCCCGCCGAGGTCCCCGGGGCGGGCGGGCCACTGGGCCCGCCGAGGTCCCCAGGGCGGGCGGGCCACAGGGCCCGCCGAGGTCCCCGGGGCGGGCGGGCCGGTCGGCCCGCCGAGGTCCCCGAGGCGGGCGGGCCACTGGGCCCGCCGAGGTCGCCGGGGCGGGCGGGCCACTGGGCCCGCCGAGGTCGCCGGGGGCGGGGCGGGCCACTGGGCCCGCCGAGGTCCCCGGGGCGGGCGGGCCAGTCGGCCCACCGAGGTCCCCGGGGGGGGCGGGCGGGCCAGTCGGCCCGCCCGAGGTCCCCCCGGGGCGGGCGTGCCACTGGGCCCGCCGAGGTCCCCGGGGCGGGCGGGCCACTGGCCCGCCGAGGTCCCCCCGGGGCGGGCGGGGCCAGTTCGGCCCGCCGAGGTCCCCAGGGCGGCCGGGCCAGTCGTCCCGCCGAGGTCCCCGGGGCGGCCGGGGCCAGTCGGCCCGCCGAGGTCCCTGGGGCGGGCGGGGCCAGTCGGCCCGCCAACCAAGGTCCCCGGGACGGGCGGGCCACTCGGCCCGCCGAGGTCCCCGGGGCTGGCGGGCCGGGGGGCGGGCCACTGGGCCCCACCAAGGTCCCCGGGCGGGCGGGCTGGCCCGCCGAGGTCCCCGGGGCTGGCGGGCGGTCGGCCGCCGAGGTCCCCGGGGCGGCGGGCCGGTCAGCCCGCCGAGGTCCCCGGGGAGGGCGGGCCACTGGGCCCGCCGAGGTCCCCGGGGGGGGCGGACGGGCCACTGGGCCTGCATAGGTCCCCGGGGCTGGCGGCCAGTCGGCCCGCCAAGGTCCCCGTGGGGGGCGGGACCACGGGACCCCTGGCCCACCAAGGTCCCCGGGGCGGACGGGCCACTGGGCCTGCATAGGTCCCCGGGGCTGCGGGCCAGTCGGCCCCGCAAGGTCCCCGGGGGGGGCGGACCACTGGGCCACCAAGGTCCCCGGGGCGGGCGGCCACTGGGCCCGCCGAGGTCCCCGGGCGACGGGCCACTGGGCCTGCATAGGTCCCCGGGGCTGGCGGGCCAGTCGGCCAGGTCCCCGGGGGGGCGGGCCACTGGGCCCACCAAGGTCCCCGGGGTGGTGGCGGGCCACTGGGCCCGCCGAGGTCCCCGGGGCGGGCGGGCCACTGGGCCCGCCGAGGCCCCAGGTCCCCGGGGCGGGCGGGCCGGTCAGCCCGCCGAGGTCCCCGGGGCGGGCGGGCCTGGGCCCGCCGAGGTCCCCGGGGGCGGACGGGCCACTGGCCTGCATAGGTCCCCGGGGCTGGCGGGCCAGTCGGCCCGCCAAGGTCCCCGGGGGGCGGGCCACTGGGCCCACCAAGGTCCCCGGTGGGCGGGCCACTGGGCCCGCCGAGGTCCCCGGGGCGGGCGGGCCACTGGGCCCGCCGAGGTCCCCGGGGCGGGCGGCCGGACTGGGCCGCCACCCGGCCCCCGCGGGCGGGCCAGTCGGCCCGCCGAGGTCCCCGGGGCGGGCGGCCAGTCGGCCCGCCGAGGTCCCCGGGACGGCCGGGCCAAGTCGGGCCTGCCGAGGTCCCCGGGGCGGCCGGGCCACTGGGACCACCGAGGTCCCGGGGCGATTACAATTGTGAAATTATACTAATGGATCGTATTTGATATTGTTCCCCATTTTGTAATTGAAGTTGTAATTGTAATTCGATAACAGGTCAGGAAATTATGATTCGAATTGTAATAGACATACAGCAAACGTAATTACCCCTAACTGCTTATATTACATAAGACATGCGACAGTAGCTACTTCATACGAAATGGATAAGCATAAAAATAATGGAAACAAAAATAATCTTTGTTTAATGTATACATGAAAACTGATTAGAATTCAGTGATTTTTCCACTGCACTTCGGCCTCTCTCGGGGCACCTGTGAATTAATTGTTCAATCTTCAATCGACTTAATCTTTCTCGGGATCTATGGGGTTCATGTCTGCACCCTTATTTGGCCAGTCACCAATTCAAATCCTCTCGACCTTGAAACCATTCCTGGACTATTCTGGCCGTATGGATGGTGGGGCAGCTGTCATGAATGAAATGACAGGACTAAGTGAAAGGGATAATTCCGCTGGTGAAGTGAAGGGAGAAGAAATCCTGAAGAATTTTAACGTATTTTTCACTGATGAAAACCTTCAGTCTTGGTGATATTACATATACCATGTAAGGAAATCCAGGACCACACGTTTACGGTTACAAGCCACTCCTGGCCACTTCGTAAATGTTTCCTTGGTATTATCTGAAGGAAAACAATCTGAATTTTTTACAATTTACGCGTTGCTTTCGTAACAGGAAAAAAAGTATATCTTAGTTTTACCAGACCACTGAGCTGATTAACAACTCTCCTAGGGCTGGCCGAAGGATTAGATATTTTTTTCGTGGGTAGGAACCATTGTCACCTAGCAACGGGACCTACAGTTTATTGTGAGATCCGAACCACACTATATCGAGAAATGAATATCTATCACCGAAAATAAATCCTCCGATTCCGCGCTGGCCGAGCCGGGATTCGAACTTCGGACTACCGAATTGCAGCCGACGCGAAAACCACTCGTCCAGCGAGGAACTGTAACAGGGAAAATAATGATATATCGGTAGGGGAAATGTAATGCTAAGTAACAACCCCTGCATTAAGATAATGTCTATTCATCTATGAGGATTAATACTTATTACAAGTTTGCATCCTCCAACCTCTTATACACTAAAACAGCTCGAAAGTGGATTAGTGGAATTCACGTTAAGAGAGGAAGCACCACCTTTAGTAAACAGTGTTTCAAACAGACAATTAAAAATTTTTCATTATGAAGACATACAGAATTTTAAACGTTATCAATGACAGTAATGACCTGAGATGTTGCAATGCCAGTAACAGCCAACCAATCAATCAGTCCCACTAATCGTGTGATTTAATAATATCACTTTGTCAGTGATAACGATATCACTGGCTACAGCACCCCTATTCACGCTAACAAGTTTGTCACCCAATCATGACTAGACTAAGGTGCTGTATAAATTTTGATAGGTTATCTGTCCTCTGCTAGTAGTATTCGTTATAGTCTCCAAATGAACAGCAACATATAGTTCTCCGGGCACAGATCGTCGCTCTACGAGAAAGTGGGCTTTTCAATACGTGCTGTTGCACAGCATCTTGACGTCTCCCCTACAACAGTAAATAAATGGAAAAGGAGGCACTGTGAAATTGACGGACTTTGGATAGCATTTATTTATTTCATTTATTTATTAATTTTTTAAACTATAAACCTTATAAACCCGTGAAATTATGAAACCTAAATTACAGTTGCTTTGGTCCTGTTGAACTCTAATAGTGATTCTTTCTCTTTACTTCCCAGAATACCCCAAATAGCGTTCCCATAATTAAACATTGGGCTATAATTAATCTTGATTATCTAGGTATCTGCATGTTAATTACCTATTTCAGTTCGAAGACCTCCACCACGAATGACCACCCGTTAGGATAACGACGACATTCGACGAAACAGCATAAGAGACCCTTTTAACAATACTATTGCTATTTGTGAACATCTGGTATTAAATGTTTCGGCTATGACGGTGCGAAGACGTCTGCATGAGGCAGGAATACCTCATAGAATTCATGCCAAGAAGGAATTTCTCGCCGAACGGCATCGTGCTGATAGGCTTGCCTTTGTTCAACAGTTTGTGGGGGAGGTTATGGAATTTTGGTCTCGAGTCGTATGCAGTGACGAAAGGTCTTTTACTAGCAGAAGTCACGCAGAATACATAACTGAAGACCGAGTAATATAAGGTGAGTTTCTATAATCATTAATAACAGTCAGCCTATAATAATTATAAGGAGGGTAATATTATAATCAAAAGATAATAATTTTGTCAATAACCATGTATTTTCCGCTAATTGAATATATTGCTAAGAGAAGTGTGAAAATAAAAATTCTTCATTGAAAACCCCCATTAGTTCTATTATGGCCAGCTTTCAGGCATTAAGCAAATGCATTATTAATGTTATGAATAATCACGTAGACAAACTTATAATATAGAGTACAGCCTGTTTACTGAATTAAAGAATATCATATCATAACGGGACTGTGCAGATCAAAGTTAATGCTATTATAAGTATTAATCCTTGCAGATGAATAAACATTCTCAACTTATTGCAAGGGTTGTTACTTAGCATTTTTATTTCCCAAACGATATAGAATTATTTTCCTTATTACGGAAAGCAAGGCGTAAATTGTTAAAAATGAGATTTTTTCCCTTCAGATACTACAGAAGAAGAAATTTACGAGGTGACCAGAATGGGCATGTCACAGTAAACGTGGGGTCTGGATCTTCTTATATTTATATGGATGATATCACCAGGATTGAGTGGGGGTTTCACTGGTGAAAAATACATTGAAATTCCTTCATGATTGCTAACTCTTTCCACTTTAAGAGCGGAATTATTCCTCCCGCCTGCTCCTGTCATTTTCATTCACGACCGCTGCCCATCCATACGCCAGAGTATCCAGGAATGGAATGGTTTCAAGGTCGAGAGGATCTGCAGTTGCTTGGCTGGCCAAGTAAGGATACAGACATGAACCTCACTGAGAATATTTAGGCTAATTTGGTAAAATGTTGGGAATCTGAGAGGGAGAGGAGACCAGATCAACTTATGAACCTCTGGGAACACAATGGAAACTCTTCCACAATCGACCACAGATCGTCAGAAACCATGAATCTTCTATGCCTAACAGATTGCAAGAGGTGATCTAGAAGGAAGGTGGCTGGATTTCTCACTAATATTAAAATAAATGTAAAAAATTGAATGTGTATATTGGATTACCTCATGGTCATGATTATTATAATTTATTTATTAGAAAGGTGAATTTGATATTTTAAAGGAGTTCAAAATCTAAAGGGAATTTCGCTATCCTGATTTTTTCTTTAAAAATTATCTAAAAAGATAACCTTGGGACAATATCATTAAACTACATTTCTCCAAATAGCTCTTTCCACAATGGACAGGTAAAATGACTGAAGGGCTGTTTAACAATAGAGACGTCTGTCTATTATCCTCACACGAATGATGATAAGAGCGAAAGGAATTTCTGTCCGTATGACATTAAAACATTTATCACATTAATTATATTAGAAAATATAAGCCAAGTAGATATGTTTATCCATATCATGTAATAATTATTGTAATGAACGGCGTGTAGGGTATAAACTCTACTGTATATTCAAGAGGGAATACATCGGTAGAGCAAAAGCAAGAAGCTTGTCAGTTTGAATTACATTTTAGAATTCCAAAACCTGTAAGATGACTTAACAACAGAACTCAATCCCCGAGACCCCCCACCCCCCCCACCCCCCCCCCCCCCCCCGAAAAAATATATATGCATATATTAGTTTAGTCAAGATTAGACTGTGTTAATGACATATCAAAACTGCATACTTAGCGCAGTGGTATTTCTAGATGACATGTCACTTTAAATTAGCTGATATGAGAGAGAGAGAGCGAGAGAGAGAGAGGAGCTAAGGTGTCGGACACTTTCAACATGTTCCTAGTGTTGGGTATGTTCAATGAAGTTGCTGCTGCGCTTCTCTTTATAGCTTCCTATTATATTATTGGTTGGAACGCACTGCAACGGATACTATAAAACTTGGCTTGTGTGATAAGGTTAAAATATCCTGTTATGATGTTCGTGATTCTCTCCAATACCAATATAACTCTAAAATTTTTATCAATTTTAAGTATTGCGTAATGCATATGACCGATATATAATAACAGACACGGTGGTAAGATAACGACCTAGACGAAAGTTAAATGGAATCTTAATAAACAAACTTATATTAAAAGTGAGACAGTAATCTTAGTTACAGTGATATAACCTACTAAGATTTTTCTTTTTTCTTTTACTCCGTGAGTGTGTGTGTGTGTGTGTTTCTCCAACCATACCTAATGACTCCTCCCACTGAAAGAATTCCAGAACTTATTGGTGGAACTCTTGCTAAAAGAGGAAGAGTCCTCCCCCCGTCCCCCTCAGTAAACACTGTTACCATATAATTTTTCGAAGTCCCTCAAGAAGGTGTACCAGGGAAACCTGTGTCCAACTGTACATGAGGTTAAGATAAAGGCAAGCTTATAGAGTTTATCGTCTGTGAGCCGAATTGGGGGTCGGGTGTTGAGGTTGAGCCGAAATGGGGTCTTTTTCCCTACTTATATATATGCAAGTATGTATGTATGTATGTGTGTATAGACAGTTAGATATATATATATATATATATATATATATATATATATATATTATATCATATATATATATATATATATATATATATATATATGAATAAGTATATATCTATCCATATATATATATATCTATATAATATATATATATATATATATATACATATATATACATATATATATATATAATATATATATATATACACTCTACAAACTTGAAAGAAAATGTTTATTTTCTACAGTTCCATTTTACCCGAGGCTAAACGATGTCTAATATTTTTTACGCATACTGAATTACAGACTTAATCAACTTCTGAGATGGCCAAAATAATATTGTATGAACGTATGTGTGTGTGAGTGTGTGCTTGATTGTAAGATCCCAATGAATTGCAAAGTTACCTTTTAGCTTTAAACTTCACTAATATAGGCAGAAATAAAGTTAGACGGCAATTTATTTTGGCGATCTCAGCAGTTAAGCCCGTAATTCAGTATGTGTAGAAAATATTTTCATTTTTAATATGCGTACAAATCATATCTATATATAGACATCTACTATACTGTATATATATACAAATATATACATAATATATATATATATATATATATATATATATTATATATATATAGTATATATATATATAATATAAATTCCGATGTGGAATATATTTAGATGTTACGTTTCTGCAGGCGAAATGAAACTAACCAAAAAGCGGACCGTTTAGGTCCAGCCGTCGCGATAAACATTTTCTTAGAAGTCAATCCTGACAGATGCTATCATTAAACAATGAAGGTGACGATTAGATTTCTTGGTAATTGTATCTATAGCGAAACTCATCATAGAGTAGCATTACTTACTCTTAACTAATCACAATACAGTTTAAAGAATGTCCCCAGACAAAATCATAGAAGATATCGCATAAAAATCAACACACTTCAACTGTCTCCACGTGCCTGTTTTAAGCGAATTTTCTTGCACACTTCAGTGATACAATCGACTCCATTTAATAAGAAGCTGCAGGCATAGCAAAATCCCCAAGCGTTCAGATACATATTACATGCAAGAAGAAAAACTCCTGCGATACTGGCTGTGATTAACGCGCACACTTTGTCGGAGAAGTCAAGAGGGTGCAGCGTTAGGAGATGGGTCTCATTATCTCACTAATGAGCTCCAAGCACTGTAGAAAACCACCCAGAACCGGTAGTTACTCTTGCCCCGTGGAGAGCAATAACAAGGAACAGTTTAACATAAGTCTCGCGATGTTAAGCTAAAAACTTAGTTGCCTAACTCATACTTTTTTCTTTTTTATTTTTGTAATGAACTCCAGCGTATGAATATGATCCTCTAATAGATGTTTTGTAACGACACATACACACATATGCACTCAATTTGCTCACCCAGATTACACACACATACACATATTAGCTGACCAACCCAGCGCTGCCCAGGAAAACTGAATAACAATTAATAAACTCTCTCTCTCTCTCTCTCCTCCCAGACCCTATCTACTTTTTCTCACTTCCCTCTTACTCTCTCTTTCTGACTCTCTCCTGTCCCTGGTAAGATAGTTGCTTCAGTGACGTTGTCCATGACTTTTGACATTTTATATTTCACCACTTGTCACCCTGATTCCTATTAGGGGTGAACTTGGGCACAAAGGGCATTGGGAGTGTCACTTTCATCTCAGTGACCTCAAAATCTATGGATTAGACACTACTGTCTGTAGTTTTCAGTTTTCTTTTTTTGGGGCGGTGTTATTTATTTACATGTCACTCCCTTCCCACCCACTTCTCATCCCCCCATCCTATCAGGGCTGAACCTTGCAATATGGCTGAATTGCAATGAATTGCCCAAATGTGGCCATTTTCCATGTATAATAATCAATTGGTTACCATTAGGCTGCTCATTTCTGCAAGAGCATCGGGAGTGTCACTAATCATTTCAGCTACCTCGAAAACTATGGATCACTCACTATCTGTCATTTTCGGTTATTTTTACATGTCACCCCCTATCCATCCTTTCTCCATATTGGGGCTGAACTTGGACATGAAAGGGATCAGGCATGTCACTATTCATCTCAGCGACCTCGAAAACCATGGATTAAACAATAATATCTTTGTTTTCGGTAATTTTTACATTTCACCCCCTTCCCACACCCAATCCCTTTACCCAACCAAATATGGATTTATATTTAAAATCCCACCAAAATTGGTCAAGAAATGTGGATTTGTAAAGCGTTTATACAAATAAACAGACATTTTCCAGTTTATATATGATACACACACAACAAGAAAGTCACATTAATGTCATTTTACTAATATATACTTGTGAATCACATTTGGGTACCATGGCCATTAAGATTACTTATCCATTCATGTTCCAGTTTTAGATCTCCATTTTCTTTGGCAATTAACTTCAGCAAAACACAACTGCTCATTACTGCAAATGCTTATATATTTCAGTCATAAATAATGTACTTTATATCATTGCTTAAAGTTTTGTCATTTTCAATTTGCTCCCTATCCTTATTTGTGATTTGCAGCCAGCTTTCTTCACAGAGAATGCTCTGAAAAAGATCATATTCTCTTAAATAGTACCAAGTTCAGCTTGACCCTCTACATAAAAGTCACGAATCCTTTCTAGCTTACTATTTTTGTGAACTCTGCCAAAAATTTTCTTAGCAGATTTACCCATTGTTAATACAACTCAGCTGTAACGTCTTGTTGGAAAAAAAGGTTAATCAACCAGATGGAAAAATTAAGCGTCTGTACTATGTATGACACTACCGCCAAAGCAAAAGAGGCAGAGCTTCCCAACCGGCCCAGGCTAAATCCACTGATCCTTCACTTAGTAGCAATCGAGCAGGATCCGTTCACACCTAAATCTTTGCACAAGGACAAGCCCATATGTTGCCAAACCATGTAAATGTACAGCATATTTCAGGAAGCGTTGGGCATAACAATTTAAAGCACAGGCACACCAATTATATGAATAACTGAACCACGGAAACATGGAACATGAATATATAATAAAGACAAAACCCACGAAGGAGAGAGATACTATGGAGTTAAGTAAGGCCTTTCGACTTCTGGTCCTGTACAGAAAGTCGAAAGGCCTTTAATAACTCCATCGTTTCTCTTTCTTTCGTGGAGTTTGTTTTTATTTATACTAATTATATCATTGGAATGAAGTACCAAGTAGGAGCTAAATAGGTGAAATTGACCCTCCGTTTCTTAACAAATCTTTTGGGATGTTTTTCTCCCCATAGTTGTGACTTGCCCTAGTTGGCTATATACAAGGTACAAAATTAACTACCTGGGACAAAAAAAAAAATCACAATGAGCATCAAAAGGAATGCCATTAAATCAGTCTGGCTTAGTCAAGGAACAAGACTGGCCTTTTCCTCTCTCTCTCTCCCTCTCTCTCTCTCTCTGTATATATATATATATATATATATATATATAGATATATATATATATATATATATACGAGCAGAGAGAGAGAGAGAGAAAAGGCCAGTCTTGTTCCTTGACTAAGCCAGACTGATTTAATGGCATTCCTTTTGATGCTCATTGTGATTTTTTTTTGTCCCAGGTAGTTAATTTTGTACCTTGTATATAGCCACGGGCAAGTCACAACTATGGGGTAGAAAACATCCCAAAAGATTTGTTAAGAAACGGAGGGTCAATTTCACCTTAATTAGCTCCTACTTGGTACTTCATTCCAATGAATATTAATTAGTATAAATAAAAACAAACTCCACGAAAGAAAGAGAAACGATGGAGTTATTAAAGGCCTTTCGACTTTCTGTACAGGACCAGAAGTCGAAAGGCCTTACTTAACTCCATAGTTTCTCTCTCCTTCGTGGGTTTTGTCTTTATTGTATATTCATGTTCCATGTTTCCGTGGTTCAGTTATTCATATAATTGGTGTGCCTGTGCTTTAAATTGTTATGCCCAACGCTTCCTGAAATATGCTGTACATTTACATGGTTTGGCACCATATGGGCTTGTCCTTGTGCAAAGAGTTAGTGAACGGATCCTGCTCGATTGCTGCTAAGTGAGGGATCAGTAGATTTTAGCCTGGGCCGGTTGGGAAGTTCTGCCTCTTTTGCTTTGAGGGTAGAGTGTCATAGTACAGACGCTTAATTTTTCCATCTGGTTGATTAACCTTTTTTCCAACAATGGGTAAACCTGCTGAGAAAATTTTTGGCAGAGTTTGCCCTAGTTGACTAAATACAAGGTACAAAATTAACTACCTGGGCCAAAAAAATCACAATGAGTATCAAAAGGAATACCATTAAATCAGTCTGGCTTAGTCAAGGAACAAGATTGGCCTCCTCTCTCTCTCTCTCTTTATATATATATATATATATACGAGAGAGAGAGAGAGAGAGAGAGAGAGAGAGAGAGAGAGAGCCATTTTTAAACTGTTCACTAATTACATCGAAAATTTATTACATCGTGGGTCAACGTTTCTTCCTCTCTTTACTCTCTATGACCATTTTACTACAGCATTCCCTTAGTATACTTTTTCTTTCTGTTGTATGATAATTATAGCATTCAGTTTCTCTCTCCTCCCGCCCCCCCGCCTAAAACCTACCATGCAACGTCCCCAATCACACCCCACGCTGGAATATGCCAGACAGAACCAACGTTCTTCTTTGCACAATTTTGTTACCAAGGCGGCCAAAATCAAACACGTTGTGGAAATTTGTTCGAAATTAATCATCCCTAAGCGCGGCTCCAACAAAGGTGCAATTAATAGACGGCGCTGAGCTCTTTGCACTAACATGAAAGGTAAATTAAATCAGGATAAATACTGACGCATATCGGCCGAAGCTTGCACGGTACCCTTTGGCAGTTGTACAAACTGGGATACATTTAATCTGACTGAATTGAACGAGGTCATCATTAATTCTTGAAATTGCGTTGCAATTCAAAAGGGTATTTGCCTGTATGCTGTTTTCTCCTTTGTTGAACGATTCAATCGATTTTTACTTTCTTTTTCTGTTTGTTTCTATTGGTATGCATTATTCTACTGTTACGCTATCTGAAAAATGCCAAAAACTAATTTTTGTAATGATTCACAGTCATCTCTGAGTAAAAGGTTTTTAAGAGAGCTTTGATGACTCCGAGACTTCATATCAATCTTATGCCAAAACGTATTTATTTCCTGAGGTTACGTGTTAAGTATTATAAAATCGGAGGAAGATGGCTCAGAGAAGAAGACTGCAATCGGGAGGTACGGTAAAAGGGAGGAAACGAAGACTTTGGAAAGGCTACAAAGATGAGTAAAAATATATATATAATAAAACGTATCTAAAACGTAGGGCCTCGACATTCAGGAAATGAGATAGTGTGTGACAGACTAAGATGACTGGAGCATTGTGAACCCTCCATCTTGGCATACGAAGTAACCAAGTTAACTGGCAACGATCTGATATCTTACCATTATTTCGGGGCGACCCCAATGTTAAGAAAAGGCATAATATTCCAAACTGTCTGTATGCATGTATGTATGAATATATGTATATATACATATACAGACATACCTATATATATATATATATATATATATATATATATATATATATATATATATATATATATATATACATATATATCTATATATATATATATATATATATATATATATATATATATATATATATATATATATATATATATATATATATATATATATATATATATATATCATTCGAGCTACAAATGTCCTTTAATATCTAATTCCGCTACCTCGGAATTTATATATTTTCATATATGTACCGAAGGGGAATTTTTTAGTTGATAATAATCTTGTCCCCTCATGGGATCGAACCACCATCCAGTGGACGGATATATATATATATATATATATATATATATATATATATATATATATATATATATATATATATATATGAATAATTATCACATCACCGTGATTCATATAGATCATTCGAGCTACAAATGTCCTTTAATATCTAATTCGCTCTACATCGCAATTGATATATTTTCATATGTGTACCGAAGGGGAATTTTATAATAATTTCGGTCCCTCATGGGATCGAACCACCGTCCAGTGGACGGGAACGAAATCAGGAACGGCCATTGACGTTATCCAATCGGCCAACAGAGAGGCTATAAGTTTATATCGATTCTGGCCTTACAAATTCACCGTCGAACTCGGTGTTTCCGTAATTAGAATCAATATGAAACCCCCTATACCATGTTAGCCAATTCGAACGTTTTGACCACGTAGCCTTGTAATGAATAATTATTACATCACCGTGATTCGTATAATAATGATATTTATTCATTACAAGGCTACGTGGGTCAAAACGTTCGAATTGGCTAACATGGTAGAGGGGGTTTCATATCGATTCTAATTATGGAAACACCGAGTTCGACGGTGAATTTGTAAGGCCAGAATCGATATATACTTATAGCCTCTCTGTTGGCCGATTGGATAACGTCACTGGCCGTTCCTGATTTCGTTCCCGTCCACTGGACGGTGGTTCGATCCCATGAGGGACCGAAATTATCATAAAATTCCCCTTCGGTACACATATGAAAATATATCAATTGCGAGGTAGAGCGAATTAGATATTAAAGGACATTTGTAGTCGAATGATCTATATGAATCACGGTGATGTGATAATTATTCATATATATTATATATATAATGATATATATATATATATATATATATATATATATATATATATATATATATATAATATATAAATACTATATATACAAGGTTTCATACATATACATATATATAATTATAAATACACATACACACTGTGTGGGATGCTGCCACATACATCCATGCAAGAAATGGAATGAAGGGGTGACAAATCAAACCCGTAGATTCTTTAAAATCTTGTAATGAAGATAAACAACACATCAGACGACAGCAGCGGGAAGCAGGTCAGCGCTTGTCACTACAATGACCACTGGACAGTGACTGACTATGCATATGGCGGGAAATAAAGGCAGTGTTGACACATCTAATTACATTGTTGCCACGATGCATAACGAAATAGTGGTCTTACAATACGTGCAACGAGAAAATATAATGGGAACATAAATATAATTCTTCTATAGAATAATACAAAGTAAATGTACAAAATGTTCATAAACTGTACGTAATTAATATACAGCATAACATTAAATATCTATACACCTCCCTCCCCCTTTACGCTCGTAGCAGTGTCTCGAGCGGAACATTAATTCCTGTGAGCTAGTCGAGGTGAATGACGAGGGACATTGGAGGGTTCGAATGATGGCTCTCTTTCCTGGCCAGAGCAAGGGGACACAGGGACTTGGTGGGGAGAGGTTGTCATCACTCATATTAGCCATTGGGCGTAAATGTCTTCGGTTTCGAAACCATACACGACCACTTGGAAGGCGTATTTCATACTTTCTTGACATTCCGCGGCCCTCACGATGCCAACCTTGTCCCATCGAAGCGTCGTTGCGTCCTGTATCCTAACTCGTTGGCCGATGGTGAGCTTGGGTAGAGGGCGGGCATGAGAATTGTAAAGGCTCATGGCTTGGTCGGTTTGGGCAGCAGTACGACGGTCGTAATCTTCAGTCTTGTTTGCCACTCCTCTGTGAATGATCTGGGGTGGGGGAGCCGGAACACAAGTACGGAGAGGTGGCCATAGAGGATCTGCGCAGGGGAGCGTCCAGCATGGTTCGGTGTATTCCGAAGCTCCAGCAGTCCTCTATCAAGGCTTCACAATCTATGTTCCCGGATGGGGCAGTCTGATGATAAGGTGTTTACAGCTTCACTGCAGCTTCTGCGTGTCCATTAGCCTGAGGGTAATGTGGAGAAGTGATGATGTGATGAACTCCCCAGCGGTCGGCAAATTGCTTGAAGTCGTGGCTGGAAAATGGGGGTCCTCCATCAGTTCGTAAGCGAAGTGGAACACCAACCTCGCGGAAGAAAAACACAGAACATTCTTGTAACTCTGGCTGCAGTTGTGTCACGTCCACAGGGAACAACCACAGGCCAGCCTGAAAGTCTATCGGCAATAACAAGGAAGGATTTCCCTGCTACATGGAAGAAGTCAGCTGACACACTTTCGAAGGGCCGGGATGGATGGTCGTCACACATGTAGGTTCTGTTGCTGACTAGGGAGAAGCTGTGGCAGGCCTCACAGCTTTCTACTTTACTCTTGATATCTGCATTGATACCTGGCCAGAATACTGTCTGCATTGCACGACGTCGAGTAGCTTCAATCCCTCGATGGCTGTCGTGGAGTCGATCCAAGGTGCGTCTAGGAGGGCTGCAGGGATGACAATCCGGGGTCCATACAATACTAACTCTCCATCCGCGTAAAGGTTGTCCCGCAGCTTCCAATACGGGAGGGCGGAAGTGTGGAGATCATAGCGGGGTGGTAGGAAAACCGTTGGAGACGTAGTGAACGAGACGACTGTAATCTTGATCCTGGGATGCGCGTGCGGATTTCTTGTAGAGACTTGTCTTCTTCGATGATGGGTCCTGTTGCCTGGTCGTCAGTGGAAGTGGGCGGTGCTGGCAACGATACGCCTGACATGTGCAGTCGAAGTAGTGCACTCCTCTTCATCTTCAGGTGTGGGGCGACTGGTTGGGGAGCGAGACAGGGCGTCTGGTATGCAAAGTTGTTTCCCTGCGCGCCATACTGCAGTGAAGATGTAGGGGGCCACTTTCATCTTGAGGCGTTGAAGGCGTGGATTATCAATAGCATCCAAGGTGTAGTGATTGAGAATTGGTATCAAGGGGCGATGGTCAGTCATTAAGGTGAAATGTTGAAGTCCAGACAAGTATAGGCGGCACTTAGCTATAGCCCAAGTGACTGCAAGTAGCTCCAGCTCTATGGGTGGCGTAGCGAGTCTCTGTATCCGTAAGGAAACGAGAGCCACACTGGACGAGACGCATCTGACCTCGGCCGTTATCTTGAAGTAGGGCATAGCCGAGACGTATAGGCGTGAGGCATCTGTTTGTAGAACCACAGGCGAGGCAGGATTGAAGGTGCCAGGACAGGTGGTGAAGTCAGAGCTGTCTTGACTTTCTTAAATGCTCGCTCATGGTCGGCGTCCAGACGAATGAGCGTTTGGGGCTCATAAGTGGACGTAGGGGCTGTGCTGCTGCTGCGATGTCTGGAGTGAAGTCGGCAAGTTGATTGACGAGACCCATAAACGACCTGACGTCTGTGACATTGGACGGTGTAGGGAAGGTCGCGTATAGCTGATATCCTTGTCAGGGTCTGCTGCAATACCATCGGATGATAAGACATAACCGTGCAAAAGTTAACTTTAGGGGCGGCTACAGTAAATTTTTCCTTGTTGAGGGTGATTGCCCATACTGACGCATCTGGTCAGCATTTGGTGCACGTGTTGTAGGTGGGAAGGGAGATCCTCGTCGGAAAGGAGGATGTCATCTACAACCTTCACACAGTTGGGAACACCTTGTAGTGCCATATCTCCACGGAGGCAGTATGCATCACCTGTTGCTGAAAATCCCATCGGGCCGCGACAGTGCTGGAACCTTCCATACGGAGTTATAAATGTAGTCAGGTGGCGGTCCTCTTCTGCCAACTCCATTTGCCAATAGCCATGCAGGGCATCCGCTGTGGTGAAGTACTTCGCAGTAGGAGAGATGTTGCGGACGGCGTCATGGGGTGTAGGTGAAGGGTGTGTAGGCGGCTACCTGAGAATTTAGGTGGTGTGATCCACAGTGATGCGCACACCTTTGTCTTGGGTACCAAGACCATGGGATGGCACCATTCAGAGGGTTCGTTCGCCTGCTGGTCTGATGATTCCTTGTTGCACCAAGAGTCAAGTTCTTCTTTCACTTGATCTCTGAGAGCAAACGGAATGGGCCTGGGTGTATGCACAGCGCAATGGTGTGCAGCACCGGTTTTCAGGTGAATCCTCATCGGAGGGCCTGCCATTTTCTTTAGTGGCTGGGTTTGTAGATCCTTCTTGGATATGAGGACTCGCTGAAGTGCTGAAGAAAAATAGTCCTTAATAGCTGCGGGGTCGAGTCATGGCAGAGGCAGGAACTGAGCGCATCTGTTGACATGTGTTACCTTGAGGATGGGCTTCGGGAATTCCAGCGACACTATGGCGAGAGCTTGGCAATGTTCACGGGAGAGGAGGGAGTCTGGATATCCTCATGAACATGTATGGTTGCTGAGCAAGACTTGTTGCCAAGACGAAGTGTTGCCTGGAAGCATCCTACAGCTGGTGTCATGGGGGATCCATCTGCTGTTACAACGTCTGTCATGGGTGGAGGTTCGAGCCTTGTCCGAGGTATGCGGAGTGCATCCAAATGTATGGTGCCAATCACTGTGAGTCTGCTCCTGTATCGGGGATTAGCTGGAGTTGTGTGATGATATCGCCAAATGACAGAGAGACAGTGACTGTGGGGGTACTCGCTACCCAAGTATTACCCACAAAACAGCAGCTGGGATTTGACTTATTAGGAGGAGGTAAAGCTGTGTACCCAGTCTGACTTTTCTTGGTCGACCTGCACATCTTCTCAAAATGTCCCTGTTTCTGGCAGGTCTTGCACTGAGCTTCCTTAGCAGGGGCATTTCTGAGTGCGGGGACCAATGACCCGTGCGTCCGCAGTTATTGCACGATGCACCCGTGGGCTGGGTCATTGTCCGGAATCGTGCTTGCGAGAGCAATATTGACAAAGGTCACTGTTAGGAGACTGGTGAGAACGTTGGTCAGGAGATCGATGAGAAGTCCTCTTCTGTAGACGCTGGTTCTTCTTGTATGTAGATACTGCGTTGACCTGGCTAGGGGAAGATGCAATGGCTGATGCAGTCGCACGTGTAGATTCGTATGAGCGGCAGCATGTCACGAACTCTGCGAGGGTAGATGAGGGTTGGAGGGGAATAAGGCGTTGAATTAACTCTTCGTCTCTCACACCCATCAAAATTACCATCTGCAATTGCCGTTCGGTGCAGGAGGTGGGGTTGCCAGTGCATAAGTCCACTTCATCAGCGAGATCCTTGAGGCGTGCGTAGTAGTCTGCAAACGATTCTCCGACAGCCTGTTTGCAGGACAACAATTCCCTGCGTCGTAAGGCTTCATTTCTGAGGCTGCGAAAGTGCTTTTGCAGTGTATCCAACACCTCTGTAAGGGAAAGTGATGTGTTGGGAGGGATGCCCAGTGTATGCGTAAGCAGGCGCTGGACGTCCAGGGAGATGCAAGTTCTCAGGTGAATCAGCTGGGAAGTTTGATGTAACCTATCAAGTCCAACTAATGCTGCATAATCCTCAAAACGGAGTCTCCATTGACGAAACACTTGGTAAGTTGCATCTTGTTGCAGAAGAGGTGGGGGATGGACCGTAGGCTTGCTAGAAAAAACTGTAGGTGTATGCTCTGAGAAGCCAGGGGGTGGGGGAACAGGTGCAAAGGAGGTGCAATCATGGGGTTAGGTTGCTGGGTGCGATGCCGCAATCTGTCCTGATAGCAAGGAGAAAAGAGACATGAACCGCTGGTTGTCTTCCTGTCTTGATTGCTCCATCTGTAGTCTGAAGTTCTGCTCCTCTTGTCGTCGTCGGTCTTGCTCTTGCATGCTGGAAGTCTGCAGAAAGTGTATAAGATGAAGTATGTCATTATTCTGGTCTCCTGTCCTATTGGGAGTCAGGGGAGGAGGGAGAGTGGTGCTGGTATCTTCATCAGCAGTGGGGAGGTGCACAGGTACCTCGTCTCTCATCAGACCCTGCGTTTGATCCTCGGCCTGATCCGCTGTCTGCTCCTCTGTCTCATCCGCTGTCTGATCCATTAAATCAATTAGCTTTTCCTCTTGTTGAGCCATGTCGTGTTTCGTGTCGTAAGAGAGCTTGAGATCAGTAGAATGCCCAGAAAAATATCCAAGTCGCTGTATGTAAGCGAAAGAAAGCACTTTGGATATTAAAAAATTACAATGTTTGTCAGTGCGCTTGTGAAATAAGCGGCAGTCGGGTGGGGTGAGTGAGTGTTGCGAGCTAGCGACCGAGGGGAGGGAGGGCGGAGGGGTGAGAGTGCCTCTGGGGGAGCGCCTCGGGCCTCAGTCACCATCGATGCATGACGAGGGGAGGATGTATGGTGGGGGCTCCCGAGAAAACAGGCGCTAGAGTTCAAATGTCCTGAAGAAAGCTTGGCAAGGACACTTTAATATAATGCAACACAACACTATAGCACACTGTCACTCTAACCCTGCACTGCACAAACACTGTATCACTCTTGGAGACACTGTAGTAAACTGTCGTTGATATCTTGAGTCACTGTAAGGAATCCAATGTGCGAGACGAGAAGAAAGCGGCAATGGCGGTCGTCTTCTTGGAGTTCATAACGTGCGGTTACTCACTGCGCCATGTGTGGGATGCTGCCACATACATCCATGCAAGAAATGGAATGGAAGGGGTGACAAATCAAACCCGTAGATTCTTTAAAATCTTTGTAATGAAGATAAACAAGACATCAAGACGACAGCAGCGGGAAGCAGGTCAGCGCTTGTCACTACAATGACCACTGGACAGTGACTGACTATGCATATGGCGGGAAATAAAGGCAGTGTTGACACATCTAATTACATTGTTGCCACGATGCATAACGAAATAGTGGTCTTACCAAAATACGTGCAACGAGAAAATATAAATGGGAACATAAATATAATTCTTCTATAGAATAATACAAAGTAAATGTACAAAATGTTCATAACTGTACGTAATTAATATACAGCATAACATTAAATATCTATACACCTCCCTCCCCCTTTACGCTCGTAGGCAGTGTCTCGAGCGGAACATTAATTCCTGTGAGCTAGTCGAGGTGAATAATGACGAGGGACATTGGAGGGTTCGAATGATGGCTCTCTTTCCTGGCCAGAGCAAGGGGACACAGGGACTTGGGGAGAGGTGTCATCACTCATATTATCCATTGGGCGTAACAAAATGTCTTCGGTTTCGAAACCATACACGACCACTTGGAAGGCGTATTTCATACTTTCTTGACATTCCGCGGCCCATCACGTGCCAAGCCTTGTCCGCCCATCGAAGCGTCGTTGCGTCCTGTATCCTAACTCGTTGGCCGATGGTGGAGCTTGGGTAGAGGGCGGGCATGAGAATTGTAAAGGCTCATGGCTTGGTCGGTTTGGGCAGCAGTACGACGGTCGTAATCTTCAGTCTTGGTTTGCCACTCCTCTGTGAATGATCTGGGGTGAGCCGGAACACAAGTGCGGAGAGGATGGCCATAGAGGATCTGCGCAGGGGAGCGTCCAGCAGGGTTCGGTGTATTCCGAAGCTCCAGCAGTCCTCTATCAAAGGCTTCACAATCTATGTTCCGGATGGGGCAGTCTTGATGATAAGGTGTTTTAACAGCTTTCACTGCAGCTTCTGCGTGTCCATTAGCCTGAGGGTAATGTGGAGAAGTGATGATGTGATGAACTCCCCAGCGGTCGGCAAATTGCTTGAAGTCGTGGCTGGAAAATGGGGGTCCTCCATCAGTTCGTAAGCGAAGTGGCAACACCAACCTCGCGGAAGAAAACACAGAACATTCTTGTACTCTGGCTGCAGTTGTGTCACGTCACAGGGAACAACCACAGGCCAGCCTGAAAGTCTATACGGTCAATAACAAGGAAGGATTTTTCTTTACCTGCTACATGGAAGAAGTCAGCTGACACACTTTCGAAGGGCCGGAATGGATGGTCGTCACACATGTAAGGTTCTTGTTGCTGACTAGGGAGAAGCTGTTGGCAGGCCTCACAGCTTTCTACCTTACTCTTGATATCTGCATTGATACCTGGCCAGAATACTGTCTGCATTGCACGACGTCGAGTAGCTTCAATCCCTCGATGGCTGTCGTGGAGTCGATCCAAGGTGCGTCTACGGAGGGCTGCAGGGATGACAATCCGGGGTCCATACAATACTAACTCTCCATCCGCGTAAAGGTTGTCCCGCAGCTTCCAATAAGGGAGGGCGGAAGTGTGGAGATCATAGCGGTTGGTAGGAAAAACCGTTGGAGACGTAGTGAACGAGACGACTGTAATCTTGATCCTGGGATGCGGCCGTGCGGATTTCTTGTAGAGACTTGTCTTCTTCGATTGATGGGTCCTGTTGCCTGGTCGTCAGTGGAAGTGGCGGTGCTGGCAACGATACGCCTGACATTGTGCAGTCGAAGTAGTGCACTCCTCTTCATCTTCAGGTGTGGGGCGACTGGTTGGGGAGCGAGACAGGGCGTCTGGTATGCAAATTTGTTTGTTTCCCTGCGCGCCATACTGCAGTGAAGATGTAGGGGGCCACTTTCATCTTGAGGCGTTGAAGGCGTGGATTCTCAATAGCATCCAAAGTAGTGATGAGAATTGGTATCAAGGGGCGATGGTCAGTCATTAAGGTGAAATGTTGAAGTCCAGACAAGATATAGGCGGCACTTAGCTATAGCCCAAGTGACTGCAAGTAGCTCCAGCTCTATGGTGGCGTAGCGAGTCTCTGTATCCGTAAGGAAACGAGAGCCACACTGGACGAGACGCATCTGACCTCGGCCGTTATCTTGAAGTAGGGCATAGCCGAGACCGTATAGGCGTGAGGCATCTGTTTGTAGAACCACAGGCGAGGCAGGATTGAAGGGTGCCAGACAGGTGGTGAAGTCAGAGCTGTCTTGACTTTCTTAAATGCTCGCTCATGGTCGGGCGTCCAGACGAATGAGCGTTTGGGGCTCATAAGTGGACGTAGGGGCTGTGCTGCTGCTGCGATGTCTGGAGTGAAGTCGGCAAGTTGATTGACGAGACCCATAAACGACCTGACGTCTGTGACATTGGACGGTGTAGGGAAGTCGCGTATAGCTGATACCTTGTCAGGGTCTGCTGCAATACCATCGGATGATAAGACATAACCGCAAAAGTTAACTTTAGGGGCGGCTACAGTAAATTTTTCCTTGTTGAGGTTGATGCCATTACTGACGGCATCTGGTCAGCATTTGGTGCACGTGTTGTAGGTGGGAAGGGAGATCCTCGTCGGAAAGGAGGATGTCATCTACAACCTTCACACAGTTGGGAACACCTTGTAGTGCCATATCTCCACGGAGGCAGTATGCATCACCTGTTGCTGAAAATCCCATCGCCGGCCGCGACAGTGCTGCGGAACCTTCCATACGGAGTTATAAATGTAGTCAGGGTGGCGGTCCTCTTCTGCCAACTCCATTTGCCAATAGCATGCAGGGCATCCGCTGTGGTGAAGTACTTCGCAGTAGGAGAGATGTTGCGGACGGCGTCATGGGGTGTAGGTGAAGGGTGTGTAGGGCGGGCTACCTGAGAATTTAGGTGGGTGTGATCGACAGTGATGCGCACACCTTTGTCCTTGGGTTACCAAGACCATGGGATGGCACCATTCAGAGGGTTCGTCGCCTGCTGGTCTGATGATTCCTTGTTGCACCAAGGAGTCAAGTTCTTCTTTCACTTGATCTCTGAGAGCAAACGGAAACGGAATGGGCCTGGGTGTATGCACAGCGAATGGTGTAGCACCAGGTTTCAGGTGAATCCTCATCGGAGGGCCTGCCATTTTCTTTAGTGGCTGGGCGTTTGTAGATCCTTCTTGGATATGAGGACGTCGCTGAAGTGCTGAAGAAAATAGTCCTTAATAGCTGCGGGCGATGTCATGGCAGAGGCAGGAAACTGAGCGCATCTGTTGACATGTGTTACCTTGAGGATGGGCTTCGGGAATTCCAGCGACACTATGGCGAGAGCTTGGCAATGTTCACGGGAGAGGAGGGGAGTCTGGATATCCTCATGAACATGTATGGTTGCTGAGGCAAGACTTGTTGCCAAGGACGAAGTGTTGCCTGGAAGCATCCTACAGCTGGTGTCATGGGGGATCCATCCATTGCTGTTACAACGTCTGTCATGGGTGGAGGTTCGAGCCTTGTCCGAGGTATGCGGAGTGCATCCAAATGTATGGTGCCAATCACTGTGATGTCTGCTCCTGTATCGGGGATTAGCTGGAGTTGTGCTGATATATCGCCAAATGACAGAGAGACAGTGACTGGTGTGGGGGACTCGCTACCCAAGTTATTACCCACAAAACAGCAGCTGGGATTTGACTTATTAGGAGGAGGTAAAGCTGTGTACCCAGTCTGACTTTTCTTGGTCGACCTGCACATCTTCTCAAAATGTCCCTGTTTCTGGCAGGTCTTGCACTGAGCTTCCTTAGCAGGGCATTTCTGAGTGCGGGGCCAATGACCCGTGCGTCCGCAGTTATTGCACGATGCACCGTGGCTGGGCATTGTCCGGAATCGTGCTTGCGAGAGCAATATTGACAAAGGTCACTGTTAGGAGACTGGTGAGAACGTTGGTCAGGAGATCGATGAGAAGTCCTCTTCTGTAGACGGCTGGTTCTTCTGTATGTAGATACTGCGTTTGACCTGGCTAGGGGAAGATGCAAGGCTGGCCTGATGCAGTCGCACGTGTAGATTCGTATGAGCGCAGCATGTCACGAACTCTGCGAGGGTAGATGAGGGTGAGGATTGGAGGGAATAAGGCGTGAATTAACTCTTAGTCTCTCACACCCATCAAAATTACCATCTGCAATTGCCGTTCAGTGCAGGAGGTGGGGTGCCAGTGCATAAGTCCACTCATCAGCGAGATCCTTGAGGCGTGCGTAGTAGTCTGCAAACGAATTCTCCGACAGCCTGTTTGCAGGACAACAATTCCCTGCGTCGTAAGGCTTCATTTTTGAGGCTGCGAAAGTGCTTTTTGCAGTGTATCCAACACCTCTGTAAGGGAAAGTGATGTGTTGGGAGGGATGCTTAGTGTATGCGTAAGCAGGCGCTGGAACGTCCAGGGAGATGCAAGTTTTCTCAGGTGAATCAGCTGAAGTTTGATGTAACCTATCAGTCCAACTAATGCTGCATAATCCTCAAAACGGAGTCTCCATTGACGAAACACTTGGTAAGTTGCATCTTGTTGCAGAGGTGGGTGGGGGGGGATGGACCGTAGGCTTGCTAGAAAACTGTAGGTGTATGCTCTGAGAAGCCAGGGGGTGGGGGAACAGGTGCAAAAGGAGGTGCAATCATGGGGATAGGTTGCTGGGGTTGCGATGCCGCAATCTGTCCTGATAGCAAGGAGGAAAAGAGACATGAACCGCTGGTTTTCTTCCTGTCTTGATTGCTCCCATCTGTAGTCTGAAGTTCTGCTCCTCTTGTCGTCGTCGGTCTTGCTCTTGCAATGCTGGAAGTCTGCAGAAAGTGTATAAGATGAAGTATGTCATTATTCTGGTCTCCTGTCCTATTGGGAGTCAGGGGAGGAGGAGGGAGTGGTGCTGTATCTTCATCAGCAGTGGGGAGGTGCACAGGTACCTCGTCTCTCATCAGACCCTGCGTTTTGATCCTCGGCCTGATCCGCTGTCTGCTCCTCTGCTCATCCGCTGTCTGATCCATTAAATCAATTAGCTTTTCCCTCTTGTTGAGCCATGTCGTGTTCGGTGTCGTAAGAGAGCTTGAGATCAGTAGAATGCCAGAAAATATCCAAGTCGCTGTATGTAAGCGAAAGAAAGCACTTTGGATATTTAAAAATTACAATGTTTGTCAGTGCGCTTGTGAAATAAGCGGCAGTCGGGTGGGGTGAGTGAGTGTTTGCGAGCTAGCGACCAGAGGGGAGGCGGGAGGGGTGGAGAGTGCCTCTGGGGGAGCGCCTCGGGCCTCAGTCACCATCGATGCATGACGAGGGGAGGATGTATGGTGGGGGCTCCCGAGAAAACAGGCGCTAGAGTTCAATTGTCCCGAAGAAAGCTTGGCAAGGACACTTTAATATAATGCAACACAACACTATAAGCACACTGTCACTCTAACCCTGCACTGCACAAACACTGTATCACTCTTGGAGGGACACTGTAGTAAACTGTCGTTGATATCTTGAGTCACTGTAGGAATCCAATGTGCGAGACGAGAAGAAAGCGGCAATGGCGGTCGTCTTCTTGGAGTTCATAACGTGCGGTTACTCACTGCGCCATGTGTGGGATGCTGCACTACATCCATGCAAGAATGGAATGAAGGGTGACAAATCAAACCCGTAGATTCTTTAAAATCTTGTAATGAAGATAAACAAGACATCAAGACGACAGCAGCGGGAAGCAGGTCAGCGCTTGTCACTACAATGACCACTGGACAGTGACTGACTATGCACATGGCGGGAAATAAAGGCAGTGTTGACACATCTAATTACATTGTTGCCACGATGCATAACGAAATAGTGGTCTTACAATACGTGCAACGAGAAATATAAATGGGAACATAAATATAATTCTTCTATAGGAAGTAATACAAAGTAAATGTACAAAATGTTCATAAACTGTACGTAATTAATATACAGCATAACATTAAATATCTATACACACATACATATATATAATTGAAACATATATTCATAATATATATAAACGTGTATGTCTCACCACAAAAACCTTGATTACAAATACGCCTATGTGCCACAGTCAAGGAATTAAGACTTCAGACTGAAAGTCTATATATTGTTACTTGGCACTGCTGCTTCACTGTGTATCATTTACTGACTTACGTTTTCGAAAAGTTAACATCTTTGGTTACTTAACTGCTTTAATCAAACTTCATCGGGTTCAAATTTTCAAGCCTCGTCTATGAAACAAATCCTTTAATAATAATAATAATAATAATAATAATAATAATAAAAGCAACTTAAGTGAAGACCGGGCTATAGCTTCTGGATAGATAAAGAAAAGTAAAAAAAAAAACAATAACGAACCCCCAACAGTAGTACCATGGCCACCGAGAGAGAGAAGCCGGGGTGCATATTTCCTAAGTCTGAAAAAGTATAGGGATAGGGAAAATTAGGACCAATCAAAGCGCATGGAGCTGATCCATGACGTCACAAGCCACGCCATTTAGCTCCCTCCTCAGTCCCATATCCATTACTCCCGCCAGTCACGATGCTGAAGAAATACTTATTTCTCAGTTTCACAGTTTACGGCTTGTATGACACATTTTAGTCAGATATATCTAAACATGATGCAACATTAATTTAAAAACAATATATTCTTCAAATGAGATATATATTATGCGTTATTGGCTTCTTCCTCTTGGTAAATAATATATTCACATCGCGAATTTCTAAATTATTTACTTGAAAATGCACGTTTAAAGCCATTTATAAAGAGTTGCGATAACTCGTGGGATGAATCATATGCAAGATGGTAAAAATGATGGCATCCGACCTGTTTGTAGGGGAAAATAGAGAGAAGATGTAGGCTTACGCTACGGATTTCTATGGACATATGCTGTTTCGTAATAATGCACATTACTGTGCATTGTATAAAAGCAATATACTGGTCATCACTAGGTCATGAACAGGAATCAGACTGATATAGTCCCTGCTTTTAATAGGGACACAGTTTCAGCTTCATTCATTAAATCATTTCAAGAGCTAATCATTTCAAGAGCTAATGTGCCATTGAGGAAACCTAAGGAAACCTACGGTATTGTTATTGTGGTTATCTAAGTTAGCCTACTGTAACCAAATATAGTTACTTGACAAACTCATCCTGTCAGTAGGTAATCTGAATACGGTTGTTTTTCAAGGTGTACTTGATAAGCTGTAGTAAAAAATTGCCTTTTTGAGGTGGATTCCGTTTTCATAAAACCTTCCAGATGTCCTCACCTGATTGGTACTTATCATTCATTGTGTACAAATATATAAAAAGTTTTTTTATTGAACATTTTTTTGCATTTGATTTTTTACTTTTCATACATTGTATACAGACAAATAAAAAGTGATAATATAATTCAGTATTGAATATTTTTAGCAAGCCCTTACGTGACTTTTGCTTTAAATTCATTGTGTACAAAACACTGATTATTAATTTATTTAATATTCTTAGCAAACCTTTCGTACTTGTCATCATAGTGTGCAAAGAATTAAAATGAGTATTTCATTAGTATGTAATACTTTTAGCAATTATAGGAGTACAGAATAGCACTACCTATTTACGGAGTTGCAGTAGATTTTTAATAAGTTGAACTAGAGCAGAATTGATGCATAAATTTATTAGAGCTGCGATATGCTTTAAAATAAATATGGATGACACTTTTTTCCAACTCTCTTTCAACAGAAAATTTTATACAAATATTCAACTTGTATTAATTAAAGCCAGGAATAAATTAAGTGCATAATTTTTTTTCTTTTACATATATATTTTTGGCAATATGCCAAACACT
Organism: Macrobrachium nipponense; assembly: GCF_015104395.2. Classification (NCBI taxonomy): domain Eukaryota; kingdom Metazoa; phylum Arthropoda; class Malacostraca; order Decapoda; family Palaemonidae; genus Macrobrachium; species Macrobrachium nipponense. The sequence goes on from NC_087213.1 coordinate 33,377,099, forward strand.
GGGGCAACTAAGGCCATTCAGCGCTGACACGGAAATCGACAGTAAAAGGTTTGAAAGGTGTTACAGGAGGAAAATCTCGCAGTTGCACTATGAAACAATTGTTAGGAGACGGTGGAAAATAAGATGGAAGAAAGATAATATGAACGGAGGTAACAGTAAAATGAATGAAAGTAGTTGCAGCTAGGCGCTGAAGGGACGCTGCAAAGAACCTTAAGTAATGCCTACAATGCACCGAATGAGGTGTACTGACGGTACTATCCCCCTACGGGATGCATAAATTTTTCATCAAATCTGTATCCTCCATATTTCATTAAAGCATAAGGCAGTTATTTTTTTAGTACTGTACATAATACCTTTTTATAGCCTGAAACAACAGGCAGTAATGCCCGAAAAACGTTCCATGCTTTTAAAGTCGTCACTTTCAAAGTCCAAGCTTCTTGATGGGAGTCGAAGTGCCGCGAAGTTCTTGGCCTCCTGTCTGTAGTCTATAGTGCTAATTACAGTTCATATACCATCATTTTTACCATACCATCAATTTTACTATCTTGTATATTGTTTGATTCATCACATGACTTATTGCAACTCTTTCTAAATGGGATTAAACACGCATTTACAAGCAAATAATTTAGCAGCTCGCGATGAAAATATTATTTATGCAGAAAATGTCGACTTTGCGAACAGGAATTAAGATGCACTGAGCACTATTACCAAGAAGGAGAAGCCAATAATGCTTAATATATGTCATGGTGTATCTCATTTGAAGAATATGTTGTTGAATAAGTGTTGCATTATGTTTAGATATATTTGACTAAAATGTATAGGTCATACAAGCCGCAAATTGTGAAATGGGGAAGTTTTTTGGCATTGTGACTGGCAATAATGGCTATGAGACCGAGTGTAGCTAAAAGGCGTGGCTTGTGACGTCATGGATCAGCTCCACGTGCTTTGATTGATCCTAATTTTCCCCATCCCTATACTCTTAAAGACTTGGGAAATATGCAGCCGGGGTACCCTCTGTGCTCGACATCATAGGTATGTTGTAGTCTTGCCGTGGCAACATATTCATTAATTGAGAACACCATATAACTTATGTGATTTAGAATATATTGTTTTGTAAATATGTAAAAAGAAAAAATTCACAGGAAGAGTACATTTAAAGTGATGGATTCCTCTCTTTCACATACACACACATATATATAAGTAAATATACTAATACACTATATATATATATATATATATATATATATATATATATATATATACATATATATATTTATATATATATATATATCTATATATATATATATGTATGTATAGTATATATATATGCATGTGTATATATATATTATTATACCTAATATATATATATATATATATATATATATATATATATATATATACTATGATACTATGAATGTAATATTAGTAGAAAACAGATATAATTTTTTTAATAAATTTCCGCATAAGTGGTGAACACCTGCAAATGCTCCCGGAAATTGCAAATAAATACATTACTGATGTTGTACCTCTTCAAGTTAATAAGTTTCCAAAGTTCCCCGGAAAAACGAAAAAAAATTCCATCACATATACATGCATACACACACACACACACACACACACACACACACACACACACACACATATATATATATATATATATATATATATATATATATATACATATATATTATACATATATATATATATATATATATATATATATATATATATATATATATCACTAGCGGATCATGATATTCAAGTTAATTCTCTAAGAGATTCAGACCCTAATCTTGATTTCATTCAACAGTTACCGTAACATTCAAAGATTGTAAAAAGACATGGAAAATTTCAGACACAGGCTGCGGTCATTCTTGCTCTTTTGATATAGTGTGCACTTTTGATAATCCGGTTTCATCCACAAATCATTCACGAAAAAAGCTGTGCTAAGTAAAGATAGTTATTACCACAAATAACTCAATATGTATTGCACAGGCAATTTAAGTTTTATATCGTGCAAAAATGCTGTGTTGGGAGACCTTTCAGCCTCGCGGCAAAGAAATGCAGTCGTGTAGGGCTGTACGCTTCTACGAACTGCTTTGCAATAGGAGCATATAGCCAGAAAATCTTTGAGCTGACATGCTGCTTTAACCTTGATAAAAGGTTTATGTTTAAAGACAGTAGCTTTGTAAACAGCAACTAGCATTCGATCCATGTCAACGTCAAAGTAAACAAAGCGTGAAATCCGTTACATAGGCCAGTATCCAGTTACTTGCGCTTTCTCGCTCGAAGTTCTAGGGTTCCTCCTCACATCATAGAAAACGCTCTTGCGGATGCAACTAGATTTGCTCAACCTACCTTAGCCGTCGCAACATTGACTGCCATTGAAGTCAGCTAACTTTAATCGCTTTGGAATACAAACATAAATTTGTAGAAACTAAAATAATTGCATTCACTACTTACGATGATGCAATAATATTCCCGCTCATGAAGGAAAACGAGTAAATACTGTCGTCTTGATACATAGTACTACAATCAGAAATTCACATTCTATCTACCAGATCTCTGTGAACGAATCCATCGGAGAAATTTCAATTACTTCGGACATATATCGTGTTTTCAAGTACCTAAACGGTTTTGTTTTTCAGTTTTAACTTATATGTATTTTCATATTCTTGAGTTTTAACTTATATGTATTTTCATATTCTTGAGCAAATTTAGCAATATTATGTCTTTACAGTAAAAGCAAATGGGAAGTTCGATGAACGAAAGCTAATGAAAACTGTATCTTCACTTTTCTAGTCGAGTGTATACGTGATAACTTTCCTGAAATTGTAGAATTATTTTTCTCTTACTATTGGCCGTATAATGCTTAGATCTATTTGCGTTACTGTGACTAATGATTTACTTCTTTTTTTTTTTAATCAGAATGTAATTTTAAAAACTGTAATAAAGTGGATGTATCAGTAAGCTTACCTGTGTCTATGCTGGAGATGGAAGGGTTTATCAGTACACCGTAGAACGAAAGTCCAAGCTTTCAATAATGTCCTTGGCGGCTACTGACAATATCTAGGATGCTTCGATTGTTTTCAGTTTTTCGCTGTAAAATGCCCAGTAAAGGCAGCCTCATATCGGTTATTCTCTGTTAGGATTGGTTCTTTTGCAAGAAAATTAATGAAATCTCAGTTTCCCCCAACTTATAGCGACTGAAGGTTACTATTTTCCCAGACCATAAAAGCAGTTGCTAAAGGGTTTAACTGAATGCTTTGATCTTGGTGAACAGTAGTAGGCCTAGTGCAACGGAACACCCAATTCTGTGCAACATATTGCTATTTCCTCATTTCTTCTCCTTTCCTATCATTTTATATGCAGTTGTTCTTTTGCTGACGAGCTCCTTGTGCTGGTGAATTATTATGGATGGATGCAGAGATAAGATGTTGCGCACCCGCTTACCCGATTTTCGTCCCATCGTTTCATATTAATATATATATATATATATATATATATATATATATATATATATATATATATATATGTATATATATGTGTGTGTGTTGTGTGTGTGTATGTGTGTGCATTAAGCTACAAATGTCCTTTTATTATCTAAAGGCGCTACATTGTACGTCCCGATTTCTGGGTTCCTTGGTTCGCGCCCGGGAGCCGACGAATTTATCAACTAAAATTCCCATTCAGTTAACATATATGAAAATATATTAATTCTGAGGTAGAGCGAATTAGGTATTAAAGGACATTTGTAGCTTAATGCGTATATATGAATCACGGCGATGTGATCAGACATATATATATATATCAATTAATAATAATATATATATATTATATATATATATATATTAATTATATATATATTATATATACATATATATATATATATATATATATATATAATATATAAAAAAAAGTATATATATATACTTATATCACTAGCGGATTGAAGATTTAGGTAGCATAAATGAGAAAATTAATAATAGCAATAATAATAATAAGAACAATAATCTTAATATTAATAATAATAATAACGGCATCGGTATTTCCTGATAAAGCAGGAGACTGCTGACCATTCCATAATTTCTACTGAAATGCTGAATGGTATTCTGAAAAATATTTCATACTATGATACGACAGAAAAACTTCATGTAAAGCTAGTATTTTCCAGTAGCTTTTGACAAAAGTCGCCTATCCTCTATCTCTTTCATCGCCAACCAGGAGGATACTCTATTACTTTTAAATAATACGTATATGAAATCAATTTATTGCATTGATCAAGATTTGTCTAACATTCTTGGTTGTAAGTGTCAGGTTATATTGATGAAGAGTAACAACATATATATATATATATATATATATATATAGTATATATATATATATATATATATATAATATATATATATATATGCATATATATATATATATATATATATATATAATATATTGCAATTGTCTGTGTGTGTGTATGGTAATAAGGAAAATTGGTGCCCCGGATGACATTTCTCTGGATCCGCTAGTGGTATATATATATAGGTATATATATATATATATATATATTTATATATATATATATATATATATATACATATATATATGTGTGTGTGTGTGTGGTATGTAATAAAAGGAGCCCCTAAAAACGCTAAAATATAGAAAGAAAGTAATTTATTTTCAGAGACTGCTGTGTCACTCTTCAGAGAGAGAGGTAGCGGTCTCTGAAATATAGTGCTTTCTTTTTATATATATATAAATATACGTACTATATATATATATATATATATATATATATATATATATATATATCTCCCCAAGAGGACGGTGTCGAAAGAGGCTTTGCCTTTTAAAGCTGCAATGCAATCGGTGTCCGTATAAGTAGTATAAGTGCAGCAACAGCAGCATTCGGTGTGATATGAGAGGGAGTGGCCTGTTCCCATTCTTCAAGCGCTTATCGCAGTCGATCCTTTCCCCAGCATTAGGAGAGATGTTCTTTTCCCCATCCTGGGAAACTTATATAGGAACGTTCTGTATCAGGCTCATACATATTCCAGCACTAAGGCGAGGCCTATTTCCGAAATAGTTGTATCACAGGATTGTTTATTTTACGTTTTCATTCCTGGATTTTTTTTTTTTTTTTTATTTGTATGCCCGTTTATATGTTTCCTTGTTCTAGTTGCATTTCCAATTCTTTGTCTTTGGAATAATAAAAATATGTATATAAAATAATTGTTTGTGTTATGTTATCGTTAATTCATTTACATTTTCGTTTTCCGTGTGATATTTCATTTTTATTGGAAAATAGCGTTTTTTTATTCACAAAATTTCCCTTCGAAGACACTTCTAATCTGCATTGTTATTTTCAGCTCAGTTTTCACGTAATACATACATACATACATACATACATACATACATACATACATACATACATACACATATTGTGTGTGTAATATACTATACGTGTGACACGAAAAAAAATGTAGGAAAATAATTTGGCGGTAATATTCATGGGTACAGAGTAAGCAAAATTTTGATCCGTATTACACCTACTATAACATTTGATTTTGTAGTCGAAGCAAATGTAAACTGTATTCTCTGTTTTCGGTAAAGTGTGATAGCAGTGAGTTCAAGAATATATTAGTTTAATTTTACTGTTTATTGTTATGAAACCCTTTTCCTCATTGCATATTATTTTCGCAACTTGTTTTATG